>NW_022631053.1:869995-1005298 GCF_010015895.1 Lontra canadensis
AATTCTTTTTTTTTTTTTTTTAAGATTTTATTTATTTATGAGAGAGAGAGAGAGAGCGAGCACAGGCAGACAGAATGGCAGGCAGAGGCAGAGGGAGAAGCAGGCTCCCTGCAGAGCAAGGAGCCCGATGTGGGACTCGATCCCAGGACGCTGGGATCATGACCTGAGCCGAAGGCAGCTGCTTAACCAACTGAGCCACCCAGGCGTCCCGAAATATCAAATTCTTAACTGAGACCCAAATACAATGAAACTGTAAAAAGAAAAAAAAATGTTGGAAAGAGCTGACATAGAGGAAGGAAAATACTAGTTTAATATCATAAGAACTCTGGAGACCAGCAAACATACTGATACCTATTAGTACTTTGTCCCCAACAAAAGCTTTATATAACTGATGTTTAAAAGTACAATTCTGCATACTGAAGAGGTACAAAGTCCATGATGAGAAAACCTATAGTAACATGAAAGAGACTTAGTCTGGAAGGATGAGGAATCAAAATTTAATCCTCGTTTTAACATGTGCTTCCCTGAGCAATCCCTTTTCCCTGTAATTTGGTTCCCCCAACCCCATTACATAGATTTCTCATGACAAAGAATCAGTATGGTTTTAAAAGCAAAGTTCAGGGGTATCTGACCAGTTTAGCAAGAATCTGTGAAAGTGGCATCTTAGGTACAGATCAAAATGGATATAAGACGCAGATTGAAACAGACTTCACTGAGGAAGCAGAGACTGAAAAATGAGGTAAGAGAAAATGTGAGACTTTCACATATACCTCCTTCAACTCACCACTACACACAGATTCCTTAAGAGGGCTCCCCAAGTCTCATGTCCCTCAGCCCTATACCTCTAAGCAGGCTACCTTGTAAATAGATGTAGGGAGCATTTAAAATTTTTTTTCTAAAAACTTCCAAAGAAACCAACTCCCTGGAATTTATCTGTGTCTTTTAACTGGTTAAGAATACTGGCTAACTGCCTGATACAGAAAATATCTTACTAAAAACTACTCAGGGCTTGGGATGCCTGGGTGGCTCAATCAGTTAGCCATTTACCTTTGGCTCAGGTCATGATCCCAGGGTCCTGGAATCGAGTCCCACACTGGGCTCCTTGCTCAGCCAGGAGCCTGCTTCTCCCTCTACCTGCCACTCTCCCTGTTTGTGCTTTCTCTCTCTCTGACAAATAAATTAATAAAATCTTAAAAAAAAAAAAAAAAAAACCTACTTAGGAGGTGCCTGGCTGGCTCAGCTGGTGGAGACTGTGACTTTTAATCTCTGTGTCACAAGTTTTAGCCCCACACTGGGTGTAAAGATTACTTAAAAAAATAAAAATTTAAAAATTAAAAAAAAAATCTCAGATTTTAAGCTTGCTGCCTCAACTTGAACAATCCATACGATGAGGAGTTATTCCTATCTTTGCTATTTTGAAAGAAATCAATACCTGTTATTCTCTTTTACCTGATGAAAATCTGAATGTGCACATATATTAGAGCTGAAGGAAAAGATACAAGAAAACTTGTCTTTGGAAAGAGCCTGGAATTCAACCCAATCAAGGAGATTGGGAGCTAATACTAATATCCCAAACTGCAAAACAGAGCACTTTAGAGAGAAATCCTCTAGTCCAGTTCTAAAGGAGTAATAGTATTTTATTTATTTCAACAAGCAAAAGGGATCCTATGGGCAAGGAATTTATAACACCCTTTGGCCATCAAAATTCTCATATAACCAAGGAAGAGTCAGCATCCCAGATCCTGCACTAAGAATTCCTAAAGTCTTAGTGGGGAGGGAAAAAAAAAGAACAAAATAAGGAGTCTGGAAAAATATTCTATAATCCACGCTAACTCTATCAGGTATTCCAGAACTTTGACAGAATACATTTACCATGACAAAACTACACAAGGGGGATTAACAGAAGACTAAAGTAAAAGGAAACCCGTTTTTGGAAGAAATGTAACGTTATTACCAAAGGAGAGTCAAGCTGTGACAACCATGAGGAGAACCCTGTGATGACAAACACCTGCAGTCTATTCTTAGAATTTGGGGCTAGTTTGAAGGTTTGGAGAAAGTCAAACCAGGCTATCATCCGTAACGCTCAGAATGAGGGGGAACATAAAGGACCTCGCTCCAGTAAGCCTATGGTCCTACACATCCTAAGGACTACGTGTGCTCCCTCCAACTTTCCACCGATACTGCCCTCTCCCCGGAAGAGCTTCCTACTCTAAACCGAGGCTTTAGTTCCTACAGTTTCTATACTAGGCCACACACTTATTCCAGGGACTGGCAAAAGCTTCGGTCCACGAGGATCACCCGGAATTCCCCTTTCTACCCCCGCCCAGTCAGGTTGAACCCCAACTCCCGGCCCCTCTGGACACCGCAGCATCTCGGCTGCCCCTCCAGCTCCTACCAAAATCAGCGCCTCCATCTTGCCCCGCAGCTGGTGCCGACGTGGAGCTGCAAAAGCAACACCGCCGCTGATTGGCCCCGCGTCCTCATTAGACCCCGCCCAGAAGTAGGATTATTGGGCTATATCGTAATAGCTATCTCCCTATTGGCCAGTTAGTGTGCTAACTTGCCTGGCGGAAGCAAGGTGTCCAGCCAGAAAGCTCAGGCACTTGATTGTCAGTTTAAGCACTCAATAAAACGCCAAAACCTCACGGTTGAATGGGGCGGGAGGGTCAGTGGGGCGGGGTTGTTTCCATGGGGAACAGAGGAAGCGATTATTAATTTTCAATTGGCAGAAAGGAGAACACGTGAAATCGCTGGTCTGATTTAGCAACTTTAATCCGCACTCCCTTTAGGGGGCGCTGTGTCTCTTTAGCCCTCAGCACTGTGGCTCTTGTTGGAATCCTACCCTAATCCTCATTCCAAGAGCCCACCTTAGGCACTGGGTATCCAAGGTCGCTTTGGCAAACACTGTTAGCTCTTCCCTCCGACTCGCTGAGATTCCTTCACTATCCTCACAAAGTCTGCACAACCATAGCGTAAAGCCAAGAGTTGCGCAGCGTATTAACTAGATAAAACAAGGCCTCCAGGGGCGCGTGGGTGGCTCAGTGGGTTAAAGCCTCTGCCTTCAGCTCAGGTCATGATCCCAGCATCCTGGGATCAAGCCCTTCATAGGGCTTTCTGCTTGGCAGGGAGCCTGCTTCCTTCTCTCTCTGACTGCCTCTCTACTTGTGATCTCTGACTGTCAAATAAATAAATAAAATCTCAAAAACAAACAAACAAACAAGGCCTCCAGAGTTAATTGCTACAGTAACACCATCTCCCCAAGATGGACTCCCAGGCTTTGCTGGGCCCAGGGGAGGACAAGAAGCCAGTGAATTTCTAAAGCAGATTTTCTTTGACCAGACATGAAATGGGATGTTAGAGCTTTGGAGACTAGAGAGGAGAGAGTAGGAGGGACAAAGGGGTAGAGGGTCCAGGATAAGGAACAGTATATGGTACAGGGTCTGCGGTTTTCCAGTAGGGACAAGCTGTTGCAAAACGAGAAAAGAGAAGTTTACAGAATGCAGGGATTTCACAATATGGAAGGTTTCTGATGAAGTTTAGCTTTCCCCTACCCTAGGTTCGTCCTGACTCCTCTTAAGTCGAGGACACCTATTGCCTTATATTATCTTTAAAGAGAGGGTGTTTTGTTTTGTTTTGTTTTGTTTTGTTTTGTTTTCCCATTTCTGACAATTGCATCTTCAGGAGCTCTCCAACAAGAGCATCCAAACCTACCCAAGAATTTTTCTAATAATTTCAGAGTAGAGCCAGAGGGCCTAAAAGAAAAGTATAGAACAATACAAACCTAGAGTTAACATATGGTATGAAGGAAGGTATATGTTTTTCTGGTAAAGTCCCAGGTGACAAGCCTCATATCTGGAGGAAGTAAGGGCTTAGCCTTTATTTGTTCTGAATGGGGAGTTATTCAAACATTTAGCATTGTGCCTGGCATCACAAGGTTATCCTTGGCTTGACAGCTTAATAATAAAACTAACATTTAATGACTATCTACTATATGTCAGGCACATGCTAAATCTTTGAATAGATTATTTAACATTTTTATTTATTTTTAAAATACTAAAAAGAAGTTAAGAGTTTATTCTAATTTATTTTATTTAACGATCTAGGAAGTTTGCAGTCATCGAGTGTAACTGGGAATTCAGGAATCCCTGTGGAGCTGTTAGTGTACCAAACTTGGTAGGTAAAAATGCATGCATGCTTTTATAGAACATATGAATGGATTTCTCAGATTGACTTCATTCGTTTTTTTTGTCTTTCTTCCTTCCTCCCTCTCTCTCCCCCTTCCCTCCCTCCCTTCCTCCTGTCCTTCCTTCCTTCCTTCCTTTTTATTTTTTTATTATTTTTTTAAGATTTTATTTATTTATTTGACAGACAGAGATCACAAATAGGCAGAGAGGCAGGCGGAAGCAGGCTCTTCACCAAGCAGAAAGCCCGATGCGGGGCTCAATCCCAGGACCTCGGGATCACGACCTGAGCCGAAGGCAGAGGCTTTAACCCACTGAGCCACCCAGGCGCCCCACTTTCTTTCCTTTTGGAGACCAATGCAGGGCTTGAACTCACAACACTGAGATCAAGACTTGAGCTGAGATCAAGAGTCAGAGGCTTAACCGACTGAGCCAACCAGGTACCCCTCATTAGTTTTATTCTCTGCAAACTGACCTGGTCCACTCAACATAGCTTTTATTGTTCCTGATGTTAGTGCATGTTCCCTTTATACAATATATTCATGAACATCAAAAGATAGTCAATTTGGTATACATGGTATCAGGGCCTTCACAGCCACCGTAGGTTTTCTCTTCTCCATCCATTATGTTCTTATTAAATTCTACTTTGCTTCCATAGGAATTGTAGTAGTTTCTCGCCGACCCTGCAGCCACTGTGCTGGGTCCCCACGCACCACCACAGCCCCTACTTCAAAACCACCCCTTCACCCCCAGCTGCCTGCCACCCTGAGGCCCATTATTTAATATTTTTAGAAAATCTTTATGATGTAGGTGGTTATTACACACATTTTATAGATATGGAAAGTAGAGCTTAGAGCAACTACATGATTTACTTAAAACCTTACAAAGATTAATTGTCAGCCATACATTCAGGCATAGGAGGTCTGGTTCTAAACCATGTTTTACCCACAATCCACTCTTCTAACTTGTGGTACAGCCTCTTGTGTATTCCAGTCCTACCTGAAGTACCCTGTGTTCTATAAGGACCATGAGGAGTAAAAGTGTGTGAAGGGAGGGGGTCCTCTTTCTTTGATAGAGTGACAAATTTTAACAGTCAGACATTGTTCCAGAAGATGGCTCATTGTTAGCTCTCCAGCCTATTAGGTAACTGTGCTGTAGGGGGAAGACAACTGGCTGGATAGGAGACATTCTTTTTGTGACTTGGACTTAATAAGCAGGAACCTTCTGGAGCACCTGGCTGGCTCAGTCATAGAGCCTTCAGCTCTTGACCTTGGGGTTGTGAGTTTGAGCCCCATGTTCAGGATAGAGATTATTTAAAAATTAAAAAAACAAAACAAAACAAAAAACAAACAAAAACCCCAGACTAGAGCTATCTAAAGCCCTATCTAGAGTTAAAGTTTTATCTTCCATCGCCCCTTCACTTGGAAAACTTTTAAGAATCAATCAAATAGGGACGCCTAGGTGGTTCAGTCAGCTGAGGGTCTGACTCTTAATTTCAGCTCAGGTCATGATCTCAGAATGAGAGTCCCGAGACTGAGCCCTGTTTGGGCTTCTTGCTCAGTGGGGAGTCTGCTTGAGATTCTTTCCCTCTGCCCCTCGTCTTGAGCACAAGCATGCACGCACATGCTTTCTCTCTCTCTAATAAATAAATAAAATCTTAAAAGAAAAGAAAAAGACTCAGGGGCACCTGGGTGGCTCAGCTCATTAAGCATCTGCCTTCAGCTTGGGTCATGATCTCAGGGTCTTGAAATCGAGCCCCATATCAGGCTCCCTGTTCAGCGGGGCATCTGCTTCTCCCTCTTCCCCCTGCTCCTGCTCTCTCTCTCACTCTTTCTCTCAAATAAAATAACATCTTTAAAAAAATAAAATAAAATAGAAGAATCAATCAAATGGGAAATGCATATATGCCTGACCCCCTCATATATATGCATACAATATAAAACCATGTGTATACGGTTACAAACAATTAATAAAAAATGCATGGGAGGGGTGCCTGGCTGACTCAGTTGGTGGAGCCTATGACTCTTGATCTTGGGATTCTAAATTCGTGTCGAGTGTAGAGATTCCTTTTTTTTAAATTTGATTTATTTAAGGGCTCCTGGGTGGCTCAGTCATTAAGCGTCTGCCTTGGGCTCAGGTCGTGATCCCGGGGTCCTGGGATCTAGCCCTGCATTGGGCTCCCTGATTGGCAGGGGGCCTGGTTTTCCCTCTCCCACTCCCCGCTTGTGTTCCCTCTCTCACTGTGTCTCTCTCGGTCAAATAAATAAATCAAATCTTAAAAAAAAAAAAAGATTTGATTTATTTATTTGAGAGGGAGAGGGAACAAGCAAGGGAGAGGAGCAGAGGGAGAGGGAGAAGCAGACTCCACGCTGAGCAGAGAGCCCAATGTGGGACTCAGCCCCAGGATCCTGAGATCATGACCTAAGCCAAAGTCAGATGCTTAACTGGCTGAGTCACGCAGGTCCCCCATACTTCAAAATAAAATCTTAAAAGATATATATATGGAGGGAAAATGGAGTAAAAGCCCGGAAAGAAATATAACCAGTGTTTCGTTTTGCTTTGTTTTTTAAGTGCTATGACTTTTTTCAATGTTTCCATATTTTCTGGGTGTTCTAAAATGTGTGAATGCTATTTAAAAGGAGAAAAATGGGGCGCCTGGGTGGCTCAGTGGGTTAAGCCTCTGCCTACGGCTCAGGTCATGATCTCAGGGTCCTGGGATCAAGTCCTGTGTCGGGCTCTCTGCTCAGCAGGGAGCCTGCTTCCCCCTCTGTCTCTGCCTGCCTCTCTGTCTACTTGTAATCTCTGTCAAATAAATAAATAAAATCTTTTAAAAAATAATAAAAAAATAAAAGGAGAAAAAGAAGCATTTTTTATAGGACAAAATCAACTTCTTTCCATGAAGCCTTCTCTGATGTCCCCAGGTGAAGTCAAACGCCTCCCCTTCGTTGCCATAGTCGACTCTACTTTTAGCCGTGTTGTAACACATAGATCTAACTCACTAGACTTGCCATCTATGTCCTATTCATTTTATTTCCTCAGCACCTCACCCTCAAATGGTAACACTCAGTGTTTACTGAATGGAATGAACATTTGTGAAAATGCAAGATATAAAGTGCAATGAACGGTGGGTGTCAAAGAGAAGTTTAGGATTAAAAGACTAGTAAGGAGCATAGATATTGAAAGGGAGTGATCCCTCAGGATGGGGGCAGGGGTTGTCAAGGTCTAGGAAACACTGAGGTGTTGAGTTAGGCCTTGATTCATTCATGCATTGCTGAAATGCCAGGTAGAGTTTAGAGTTTGGTATGAATAAAGATATGGAGGTTGGAATGGGTAAGAAAGCTTTTTTTTTTAACTTTTTAATTGTAAAATATTTTAATTTATTTTATACATAACACACATCTCACCATTTTAACCATTTTTAGGTGTACAGTTTATGACATTAAGTACATTCGCACTGAAGTGCAATGATCACCACTATGCATCTCCAGAACTTTCATCATCTAAAACTGAAACTCTACCCATTAAATAATAACTCCGCATTCTTGCCTGCCCCCTGGCAGTCTTTGGTAACCACTGTTCTACTTTCTGTCTGTATGAATTTGACTATTCCAGTACCTTCTATAAGTAGAATCATATAATATTTGTCCTTTTGGGTTTGACTTATTTCATTCAACATAATGACTTCATGGTTGTGTAAGAAATGTTTGAGAGATGCACGCAATCCTCTGATGGCACAGAGGATTCAAATAAAGAAATACAGAAGAAGATGAAGATAAAACTGGAAAGGTACTTTATGGCCGATTGGGAAATGCCTTGAATGCAAACCTAGATGGCTGCTGTAATGGGACCAGTTGATTGTGGGAGCTGGAACTGTTACAGTCTCTTGGAAAGTATCATGGCGATATTCTCTGAAGTTAAACATAAGTACATCTTCACCTACAGAAATAAAAATATACCCCAGTACATAATGATAATACAAGAATGCTTATTGCAACATTGTTTACAAAGACAACAAATAGTATTATTGTGTATAAATAAGGAAATATTTATACATTATTATTGTACACCCAGACCGTGGAAAAATATGCAACTAGAAAAAAATATGTTCTAGCTGTATGCATTAACCTGGAGAAGTAGTAGAGTGGCATGTTAAATGAAAAATGTTGCAGGGGCATGTGGGTGACTCAGTCAATTATGTGTCTGCCTTCAGATCAGGTCATGATCCCTGGGTCCTGGGATCAAACCCCACATTGGGCTCCTAGGTCAGCGGGGAGCCTGTTTCTCCCTTTCCCTGGCCTGCCACTCCCCCTGTTTGTGCTCATGTATGTGTGCTCCCTCTCTCTGTCAAAATAAAAAAATGAAATCTTTTTCAAAAATGTAAGTTGCAGAGGAATTTGTTATATGATTGCATTTTATTTATTTGTGAATGGTAGAGGGAAAGGGAAAAAGAGAATCCCAAGCAGTCTCCACACCCAGCATGGAGCTGGACCCGGGGCTTGATCTCACAACCATGAGATGATGACCTGAGCCGAAACCAGGAGTTGGGCACTTAACCAACAGAGCCATCCAGGTGCCCCTGCATATTTTTAGTTAAAGCAATGTAAGACTGTAATTATGAATAACTATATTTATAAATGTTTCTATTCTATTCTATTTATTCAACAAATATTTATTGAATTCCAGCTGTGGACCAGCCTTTCACTCTAAGAACTGGGTATGTAGGGGCACCTGGGTGGCTCAGTGGGTTAAAGCCTCTGCCTTCCGCTCAGGTCCTGGTGTCAGGGTCCTGGGATGGAGCCTCGCCTAGGGCTCTCTGCTCTGCAGGGAGCCTGCTTCCTCCTCTCTCTCTGCCTGCTTCTCTGCCCACTTGTGATCTCTCTCTGTCAAATAAATAAATAAAATCTTAAAAAAAAAAAAAAAGAACTGGGTATATAGCAGTGAACAAAATAGATAAATATCCCTACCCACATGGAACTTACATTGTAGTTGGGGAGCAGGAGCAGACAATAACTAAAGAAACAAGTAAACTGAAGAAAAAAAGAAAAAGAAACAAGTAAACTGTATAGGAGTTCAGGCAGTGATAAGTGTTAGGGAAAAATTTAAAACTGAAGAGGAAGCTGGAGGGCAAGTCTGATATGTTGCACAATTTGGGGTGGTACTATTCACCTTGGGAAAAAGTGAAAGACAGGGTGGAAATTCAGTAGGATGATCAAGAAAGACCTTACAAAGAAGGGGATATTTGATAAAGGACCTGAGAAGAGTAAGGGAATGAATGATTCGGATATATGGGAGAAGAGAATTACAGGCAAAGAGAACATAGAGGAGGTGATACCTAGCTGGCTCAGTTGTAGAGCATGTGACTCTTTTTTTTTTTTTTAAGATTTTATTTATTTATTTGACAGAGATCACAAGTAGGCAGAGAGGCAGGCAGAGAGAGGAGGAAGCAGGCTCCTTGCTGAGCAGAGAGCCCAATGCGGGGCTCGATCCCAGGACCCTGAAACCATCACCCAGGTGCCCCAAAAGAGTGGATTATTAAATAGTTTTCCTTTATAGATGTCGGTATTTTTTTACTTTGTTAGAAGCATGTGTTTATAATTAAAAACTAATAAAGAGGGACACCTGGATGTCTCAGTGGGTTAGACCTCTGCCTTCAGCTCAGGTCATGATCTCAGGGTCCTGGGATTGAGCCCCGCATCAGGCTCTCTGCTCGGCGGGGAGCCTGCTTCCCCCTCTCTCTCTGCCTGCCTCTCTGCCTACTTGTGATCTCTCTCTCCGTCAAATAAATAAAATATTTTTTTAAAAAACCTAATAAAGAAAAAAGTGAATATCAAAATGGGGACAAAGTTGTAAGGATTAAATGAGATAATAAAAATATACATAAACTGTTAAATGCTCTACCATTGTTATTCATTACTTTATAAATAGTTGGAACCCACTGAACATTTCTGAGCAAAGGCATGAGATTATGGAAGCAATTTTTTAGATCTTTTTTTTTAAGATTTTATTTATTTATTTGACAGAGAGAGATCACAAGTAGGCAGAGAGGCAGGCAGAGAGAGGGGGAAGCAGGCTCCCTGCCGAGGAGAGAGCCCGATGTGGGGCTTGATCCCAGGACCCCAAGATCATGACCTGAGCCAAAGGCAGAGGCTTTAACCCACCGAGCCACCCAGGCGCCCCAATTTTTTAGATCTTTTTTAAAAAGATTTTATTTATTTATTTGTCAGACAGAGAGAGAGCATAAGCAGGGGGAGCAGCAGGCAGAAAGAGAAGCAGGCTCCCTGATGAGCAAAGAACCTGATGCGGGACTCCATCCCAGAACCCTGGAATCATAACCTGAGCCAAAGGCAGATGCTTAACTGACTGAGGCACCCAGTCTTCCCTGGAAGCAATTTTTTTAACTGGAGCAAAAATCTATCACAAAAGATTCGTCATTTTATTTTTTTTAAGATTTTATTTATGAGAGAGAAAGAGAGAGTGCACAAGCAGGGGGAGAGGCAGAGGGAGAGGGAGAAACAGACTCCCTGCTGAGCAGGGAGCCCTACAACCTGCAGCTGCATCCCAGAACTGGGAAACCATGACTTGAGCTGAAGGCAAGCATTTCACCAACTGAGCCACTCAGGTACCCCCCAAATTAGCTATTTTAAAGCATATAAGTTGGTGGTAATAAGTACATTCATAATGTTGTACAACCACCGCCTCTATCTAGGTCCAAAACATTTTCATTATCCCCCCCAAAATACCTGACACCCATAAAGCAGTCGTTCCCAATTTTCCCTTCCCTCTGGCCCCTGGCAACCACGAACTTGCTTTCTATCTCTATGGATATTTCAGATAAATGGAGTCATACTGTATGTGACTTTTTTTTTTAAAGATTTTATTTATTTATTTGACAGAGAGAGATCACAAGTAGGCAGAGAGGCAGGCAAAGGAGAGAGGAGAAAGCAGGCTCCCTGCTGAGCAGAGAGCCCGATGCGGGGCTCGATCCCAGGACCCTGAGACCATGACCTGAGCTGAAAGCAGAGGCTTAACCCACTGAGCCACCCAGGCTCCCTCATATGTGACATTTTGTATCTGGTTTCCTTCACTTAACACAACGTTTTCAAGATGCATACATTTCTCACCAAGGATAAGTATTTCATTTCTTTTCATGGCCATGTGATGTTCCATTGCTTAATGTACCTTGTTTTGTTTATCCATTCAGTGGATGGACATTTGGGTTGTTTCCACCTTCTGGTTATTATAGATAGAATAGTACTGCTATGCACATTTACGTTACAAACATTTGAGTGCCTGTTTTCAGTTCTTTTGTTTAAATTCCTAGGAGTGGAATTGATAAGCCATATGTTAACTCTATGTGTGACTTTTTGAGAAACCACCAAGCTCTTTTCCACACCAGCTGTACCATTTTACTTTCCAGGGTACAAGGGTTCTAATTTCTCCACATTATAACTAATATTTGTTGTTTTTCTTTCTTTTTTTTTTTTAAAGATGTTATTTATTTATTTGAGAGAGAGAGCATAAGAGGGGAGAGGGTCAGAGGGAAAAGCAGACTCCCCACTGAGTAGGGAGCCCGATGTGGGACTAGATCCCAGGACTCCAGGATTATGACCTGAGCCGAAGGCTGAGCCACCCAGGCACCCTCCTTTTTTTTTTTTAAATGACTATCCTAGTTGATGTGAAGTGGTGTTTTGATTTGCATTTCCTTAATGACTAATGATCTGAGCATCTTTTTATGTACTTGTTGGACATTTGTAAATTTTTTTTTTTTTGAAAAATGTGTATTCAAGTCATTTACCCATTTTTTTAAATTGGGTTGCTTGTCTTTTTGTTGTTGAGCTCTAAGAGTTCCTTATATACTCTGGATACTAGACCGTTATCAGACATATGAGTTACAAGTATTTTCTCCTATTTTGTAGGTTATATGAAAGAAATTTTAAGACAATTAGTTGGACAACAATGCGTGTAGGAAGGATTCCAGGAGTAATGAAGGGCAGAAAGACCAACTAGGAAGCCATTGCAGTTCTTTGGGTTGTAGTGAACACAGATTAATAACAATGGGAAAACACCTGCAAAAGATTGTGTACCACAAGTGAAAATAGGAAAAGTCAGAGTGTAATGGTTAAGATTAGCCATCTGTAGAAGAAGCAAATGACCTGCTATAGCTTCAGGAAAGCATAATTCTATCAATATATCTAAAGCTCTAGCAGCCTAATCACTTAAAGTAGAATGGCTGGAGCCCTAACACAATCAAACTCTAACCTAATCAATTATAATAAAATGGCTGAAGTGAACATAAACGGAATCAATTATATTAACTTGGCTTGAGCTGAGACTCAATCAATTGAATTGTACCTTGTCTTCATAAAACGGGGAGATAATCTACATAGAATTCCCCCTTCCCCAACAACAACAACAACAACAACAACAACAACAACAAAAGTCAGTATTTCCCCAGTGACATTTAGGAAAGAAGATAAGTATCTTATATAGTTATAAAGAAGATGCATGTAGTTCTATTAGTTATTAAAATTATTCAACTAATTCGCTTGTTCACTAAACAACCTTCTAATTATAATATTTGACTTCCAAAATTGTCAAGTATTTTGATTGGTCAGTAGGTTTGTCTAGGCCACTATGAGGTATATGTGGAACATTAAATCAACCATATGGCTTTTATTTCATGCTCTTTTGAGTTTGGTCAGCATAAATGAGTTCTCCTAAGATGAATTAATTGGACAAAATCAACTTCTCAGCATTCAAACTGAGGCTCAGATCCTCTTAAAGAAGAAAACTCAACCGTGTTTCTATCTCTTGTTGTTCTAACGTCAACTCAGGCTTGGAAGAAGTCTTCTTTCATGGACTCAGAGAGGTGAGAGTTTTTGTTGTTTTGTTTTTCCATTCTAGAGTGGAACGAAGACTTAGAAAGTGCTTACGTCACCTAGGGCTGCTCATAGTTCACCTAAGTTAAGTGCTAAATGCTCCAACTCCCAGCCCAGGGCATGCTCTGCCTCTTGCTAAAGCAATCACTGATGGTTTCTACAGAATGGGAAACAGCACAAACAGGGGGAATTACAGACAGAGAAGAGTATCCGCAGCCACAGCTGATGACCTGGAGATACGGGCACATCCCCTCCACAAGAAGACTAGTAAGGACACCGAGGTTCTTGGATGCCCAGTAGGGGCACTTTCTGACAGTGAAGCATGTCGTGGGGAGACAAGAGAAGAAGGTAGAATCTTTCTGACCTAATAGCAGTCTGGCTTTGTCTCTGAAGTATAGGAAATGTCTCCCCAGCATACGACTATGATGACACTTAAGACCACAAAGAGGAAGCTTCCTTGGGTTATCTAGCTGCTGCTTTCATCTAAGAGAATGGGGTGGGAATTCCACTGGATGAAGTCTTAGGACAGCCACCTTGTAATTCAGCCCTACCTCTGAATTATTTCATTCCTCTTTCTCAGACCTGGAACCACAGAGCCAGCTGTACAGAGAGCAACCTTGCTGTATGTGGTACAGGACTGGATGTTAGCTATGCACGCAGAGGAATCAAATTTTCTCATTTTTTCACAGAACTGAGAGGGGATGGCCTTAGTAGCAGGGATACTTCTTTCATCTTAATAAGGGAGAAGGCCGAGCATGTGGAAATACACACAAGTAAGACAGTGGATTCAGTATTGGAAAAATAAGACAATCCATTTAGCTCTGTCTATCTTATCAATGAAATGTGAGTCGAGGTCATCTGCTGACAGAGAAGTGGGGGGAGGTGGGTGTTGGAGATTTTCAAAGCGAGAAGATGTGAAACAAGTCTTGAGCAGAGTAGAAATGAGAATTTACCAGGGAAGTATAGTATTAGGTAATGTTGAGTTTTGGGGTCATAAATTTAAGTGATACTAGTCAGCAAGAATCTGTGATTTCCTCTACCAATATTTAGCTGCCCAGGTATAGATGCAGAGAAGCTAAATTGTTGGATCTAACCAGAACTGATTTTTTTTTTTTATTTCCTTAAGTAATCTCTACACCCAACATGGGGCTTGAACTCACAACCCCAGGATCAAGAGTCACATGATCTACAGACTGAACCAGCCAGGAGCCCCAGAATTGATTGTTTTCCCCCTAGGAAAGTTCAGTGGAGGGAGAAGTGGGGCAAGGAAGTTAACAGGTTTATAGTTCTAGATATAAGGGGAGGGGGTGGGTTATTTAAAGACTAAAATAAAGGGGAGCCTGGGTGGCTCAGGCAGTTAAGTGTCTGCCTTTGGCTATGGTCATGATCCCAGGGTCCTGGGATGGAGCCCTGCATCTGGCTTCCTGCTTCACAGGAAGCCTGCTTCTCGCTCTCCCACTCCCCCTGCTTAAGCTCCCTCTCTCGCAGTGTCTTTCTCTATCAAATAAATAAATAAATAATCTTTAAAAAAGAAGAAGAAGAAAATAAAAAGATAGTATCAATGGTTTAAAGATCATTGAGAGAAAAGAGGTAATTGGGTGGGAGGACAGGTGTTAGGGTGTGAGAAGAAAAGGCAGAAAATAATGAACAGAAGTTAAGGTACTTGGATGTTTCAGAGAATTTTATCTGGACTAAATTGTTCTAATTTTTTTTTTCTTTTCCAACCATTGGTCTTTCCTTATTTCTTTGCACCTCTTCTCCCACCAGGGAGTAAGAAACAATGAAGTCTGCTTTTCGTTTCTTGTCTGGGTAACTGAGCTGCTGGTTCTCCCCCAATCCTCAATATAGATCTCGCTCTTTTTCTGTTTCTTTATTCTGGAGAAGGAAAGCTGATAGTTGAGGGAAGATGAGGTCAGGAGCACTACACCTTCCTCCTTGTGGGTGTCTCATTCTCTGCCAAGTGATCTCTTTGGGGAAAATATGGCCAGAGGGGCAGCAAGCAGGTTATGAGTGTGGTTTTAGCTGCAACCAGAGACAACACAGACAAGAAGTGCAGACAGCGCGAGTATGAGGCCCTGGTGTGGAGATAGGCTTTTTGGAAGAAACTTTAAATGCAGAAGACTTTGGGAAGGGGCCCAGAGGCACGTGGAAAATTCCACAACCTTTATTTGGGGTCTCCATGTGCTATACAGAGGTGAGCCCAGGCTCACCACAGTGAGGAGAACCCCCTTGTCAGTTTTGGCCAAGTTGGTCACTCCTAGAGACTAAAAGAACCTCAGTAAAGCCCCTAAGTTTCCCCAGGGTAGGACATCCCAACTTGCCCCAGGGGACTTGGAGAGAGCGGTCTACCTGAGAACTTTGATAGGCAACTAGACTCCATGGGGAGTGGGCCCTGAGCCTCCTCACTAAGGCTTACTCTGTGGTCCAGGAAACTTCCTCTCCACCCAAACCTCTTTTAACAACATTGGGGTTCTCATACACTATAACTGGTCAAATCTTATAGGGCTTCCCTCCACAACTGTGCATTTACATATATCATATCTTCTGCTCAGAATGTTGTCTCCCATTTTTCTCCTAGGAAATTCAGATTTTTTTCATCTTTTAAGACTAGTTGAAAGGTTACCTCCTCTATGAGGCCTTCCCAGGGACAGTTGCTTCTTTTATTTGTTTCCCCCAAAACTAATTTTTTAATCTTTTAAAAAAAATTTTTAAAGATTTAAAAAATTTATTATTTATTTACTTGTCAGAGAGGGAGAGAGAGAGAGAGAGAAAGAGAGAGCACAAGCAGGGGAAGCAGCAGGCTTCCTGCTGAGCAAGGAGCCCGAGGTGGGACTTGATCTCAGGACCCTGGGATCATGACCTGAGCCAAAGACAGATGCTTAACTGACTGAGCCACCCAGGCCTCTACTCCCCAAAAACTGACTTATCTATTCTCACATCACTGGCCATATCCACTGACCAGTTTATACTTGTGTCTGCCCCATCAGACTTGTGAGTGCCTAAAGGCAAAAGATCACAATTTAATCATCTTGGTATCCTCCAAATTTAGCAATTTGGTAAATACTCTATAAATATTTGTTGAGTGACAGTATTTAAACTCAGAACTAGACACCTTGAGGTATACACAAAAAAGACAAAATATGAAATGCAATCCTTCTTAATAAGTTTACCTATTCATTAACAACAATTTAATGTAATAATTTAATATATTTAATAATAATATTAGATGTGCCATATATGTGCCATTTAATAGTGCTTACTATAACCCAGGTACTGAGTCACTGAATTAAACACAAATACCTGGTTTTAAACTCATTTACTTCTCACAATAACGTATAAATATTGCTATTATCTCCCATATTACTGGGTGGGTAAAATTAGGCTTGGAGAGGTTAAAGAACTTGTTTGTGATCTCAAAGTGATCAGAGTGTCAGAGTACAGGCATTTCTGACTCCAAAATTCATGCTCTTAAAAAAACTTTTTTTAAGATTTTTTTTTCTAAGTTTTTATATATTTACATAATCTCTACACCCAGTATGGGGCTTGAACTCACAACTCCAAGATCAAAAGTCTCCTGTTTTACCAACCGAGCTAGGCAGGCACCCATCAAATTTGTGCTCTTAGCCTTTGTGTTACAGGGCCTGAGTCAAGTTTTGTACAATACAGTTTATACCACCATTATTACAAGCCAATATAATAAAACACAAAATCATATGGTTCAATTTGCAAATAAAACATTTAAATCAGGTTATTAATTATTTGATATGTATAAGGAACCAGCAGTCATGAACTTTCCACGTAAGTACTGTACATACATCATCTCATTAGATCCCCCACCGTCACTTGTGTTGGGAGCTCTATTCTGCCCATTTAGGAGAAACTGAGGCAGGAGGAGGTTAAATAATGTGCCTAAACGCACAGTGGTGTGTTGAGCTGACCCTCAAACCCAGATCTCTCTTCTACTCCATACTGCCTTGGGTTGGTAGGAAGGGCCAAGCAGAGCATTTAGGTGGAGGGGAGTGGTTTGATCAAAGACAGAAGGCTGGAATGAGCAGGATGGCTGTGAGAAGGAGTAAATAGTCAAGCATCTGGTTGATTCAGCGGGTGGAGCCTGTGGCTCTTGGTCTTGGGGTGGTGAGTTTAAGCCCCACGTTGGGCACAGAGCTTACTTAATTTAAAAAAAAAAAAAAAGTTAAAGGGATGCCTGGGTGGTTCAGTAGGTTAAGCATCTGCCTTCAGCTGAGGTCATGATCCCAGGGTGGTGGAAACAAGTCTCGCTTTGGGCTCCTTGCCCAGCAGGGAGCCTGCTTCTCCCTCTGCCTGCTGCTCCCCCTGGTTGTGCTCTCTCTCACTGTCTCTCTGACAAATAAATAAATAAAATCTTGTAAAAAAAGTTAAAAAAGAATAGTCAGGTATCAAGTCTCATCCTCCAAGGAGCAGAGGGTGGGGCTTCCTAGGCAGCTCTGGCCCTGCGGAGGATTGCAACAGGGTGAGGTGGGGGTAGGGGCTTGGGGTTCCTGGAAGGTGACTGAAGCCCAGAAGGCTGGCCCTGTGCCCACTGTGTGGCTAAAGCGGGCCCCGCCCAATACTTCTGGTGGGAGAGCCATGGCCTGAGGGCTAGTTCCTGGAAGTCTGGCTGCCACCCGCCCCCACAAACTGCTGCATCCTAGGCCTGGATGTCTCCCCGAGTCAGGCTGCCCACTGGCTGGCTGCAGTCCTGTTCCAAGTGTCTCTCACATATGAGTGTGGCTTCCAGATAGGTTAGTCTTGTTCCCAAACCCCTGAGGCACTCTGGCCTCCAGGCTTTGAAGCTCCCATCTCCTAATAATAATAGACTCACTTTCCTGTAGACTTCTTGTCATCTTCTCAACACCACTAAATAGGTATCATCATCATCATCATCTCCATTTTTCAGGTGAGGAGAGAAAGCTCAGAAAGTTTGGGCTGCCCAAGCCCACATAGCCAAGAGATGTTAAGACTCAAGCCTGGGTCTCAGGATGCAGGATCTGGTCCTCCCTCATTCTGCTATACACCATGCCCATGTCTCTTTTGAGATTTAGAATGAAGCCCCAGGGGTTATTTCTTCTGGGCTACTCTGGACTCATCTGTTAGCCTTCATCCATTTTTGGTTCAGGGCTAGGCTCTGCTAGCAGGGCACAACTCTTAGATGTCAGAGTCTGGGATCTTCAGTCTTACCTACTCCCTGGACCCTAAGCCCTAAGCAATTTTGGTCTGAGAGTGGGGCTCAGGCTCCCCTCAACTCCTGAGAAAATCCTCTAGGAATTCTTATCGCTGGAAAGCAACTTCCTCAAAGACTTTTTTTAATCCTATCTTTCCCCAAACTAGAAGACAAGGAAAATCCCCAGCAGATGGCTTAGGAGATCTGGCTCCAATACCTGGGCCTCGGTTTACTTTAGTAAGAGGGGCCTCAATTATTCCCAGGTCCCAGACCCCCTTCTCTACCTCCCCCAGCCATCCGGGGTAACCGCCGGGCTCTGGTGCCTAGGATAACGCCCAGCCCTCCCCTTGCCTCCTGTGGCTGCCTCCCCTTTCCGTCTGTTGAGAGAGGAAGCCAGGGGGTGTCGGGTGCAACCCTGCAGGGCACTGATAAAGGGCCAGGCCTGCCCCCGCCCCCTGGGGCCACTGCGGTCAGACCAGCAGGCAGGCAGGCAATGCAGCCATCTCCCTCTGGGACCCACGGCCCTCCCCTGGTTCCACCTCTGCCCACCCCACCCTACTCGGGAAGCTAGTTGCATAACCCAGTGGGGTGTTTGGCAACATTGCCTGTGGCTTGACCTAATGCTGGTGGTGGTGTGCACATGCGTTGGGGCGGGGTGGGGGGGGGTGGATTGATCGGGGGTGACAAGTCAGCCTTTTGAGAATAGGTGAGCAGCCTGGATAGAGAATGGTGTAACAGTCAAGATATGTTGCCATGTTTTTCTCCACATTCTGTTTGCTACCTTTGCTGAAAGCAGGAGAATCTTGGGATTGGAAAATGTTAGGTATCCTGCGTTGCCAAGCCACAGGCACTATCCAACCCATCCAGGCTCCTAATACCCTGCTAATCATAAATCAGACAAAAGAGACTGAAGAGAGAAGGCTGTTGACTCTGGACATCAGGAATCCGAGAAGAGGAGGCTGAAGGAACCATTCCCACCCCTGAGGGCTGTCAAGCGGGTTCTGGAGGCAGGATGCAGGGTGGGAATGGCAGTCATGGCCTTTTCCTATAGGAGGGGAGTGGGAGAGAGGTGGGAAAGACAATTCTGGCTGGCCAAGCTGCCTCAGTGAAGGCTGTCTGTTCACTTAGTTCACCCTACTTGCTCATGTCTGTCCCCCCGAAATAAGCAGTAACTGCTTCAGACACTTCTATAAATGCGTATTGCTTACAAGATGAAATATAACCTCTCTAGCTTGACTTTCAAGACTCTTTACAACCTAGCCCCAAACTTCCCAGGCTTATCTTCTACTACTTCCTACCCCCACGCCCCACCCTAGTAGACCCAAAGTATTACCCTATGTTTTATGGCTCTGTGCCTTTATATCTTTGCTTGGAATACCCTTCTCCCTCTCTCTCCCTGGTGAACCCCTAGTCATTCTCCACAGCCCAGCTCAATTGTCATCTCCTCTGTGAAGACTTTCCTGAATTTCATCAAGCAGAAATTCAACTTCATAGCCCTTAATTTTTTTAAGGGCTTCCCGCTGAGGAGGGAGCCCAATGTGGGGCTCTATCCCAGGACCCCGGATCATGACCTGAGCTGAAGGCAGATGCTTAATGACTGAGCCACCCAGGTGCTCTCATAGCACTTTAATAGACCTTTATTAGTGTAATTCCCCAACTAGACTGTGAGTGAGGGCATAGACTATATCTTATCCATCTTTGTGTTCCTGGAGTATAAGACATAGTAGACACTCAATAAATCTTCATTGAATGGATTAATGAATGATGAGGCTTGTGTTATCCACAGTTGTATCAGCAATGCCACAACAGTGCCCTGAGCTGGTAGTTTTCATTCAGTGAATGTTTGTTCACCAGCTGTAACCTGATATCATTATTTAATCAGCCACAAGTGTGACTATCATCACCCCTCATCCCCTCTGAGGGGCCCGAATAAGTATGCCACTGAGAGAGCTATATCTGAATGCCCAGATTCCAGGTATGTGACCTAGATTCATGCCCAGGTCATCAAGAGATTCTGAACCCACAAGTAACATGCCATGAAGCCATGGGTCCCCTCCTGTCCCACAAGGATCATGCATATAGAATCATGATCTCCTGGGATAGAGCCAGAATCCAAAGTGTTAAATCATGGGTGTGGTGTGGGGGTTGATCAACACCCACCTCCCAATACCCACTACACCCCCAACCTCCCAGCCCCCGCACAGACACAAGCTGCCAGGAAGCCATATCAAACTGCCTCTTGAGCTGCTTGGTTGTGTTGCTGGTTGTGGAAGGTCCCAAGGGAGAACTGTAGTGCTGATGTAGGGGTGTAAGGGTGGGGAACACTTGGAGGAGGACTCCCAGCAGCTATTCTTTATGAACTGGGACAGAATATTTTCAATATCTTAACAGTGAACATGACCTTTTTTTTTTTTTTTTTTTAGATTTTATTTATTTATTTGATAGACAGAGATCACAAGTAGTCAGGCAGAGAGAGAGGAGGAAGCAGGTTCCCCGATGAGCAGAGAGCCCAATTTGGGTCTCAATCCCAGGACCCTGAGACCATGACCCGGGCTGAAGGCAGAGGCTTTAACCCACTGAGCCACCCAGGCGCCCCCAGTGAACATGATCTTATCAGAGAATGTTGGTTGGGTGCCAGCTCTGCCTTGGGGTGACACCCATCTGCCTCCCTGTCTTTAATTATTTCCAATAGAACTTGAACTATTATACAAAGAAAAAAATAGAGAAAAAGTTTTAAACTGCAGCTGTAAGGACTGAAGCTAGGCATGGGAAGGACTTTCCTTACAGCGGAGAGCCACTAATGGGAAACTAGAAGGAAACAAGACTCCTGTGGTCTCTGGAGAGAGATCTGTTTGGCCTGGGTCTTGGACTGTGCATTGGAGACCAAGGGATGATGGAGCAACTTCTGGGGGGTACTTCCTGCCCTGAGAAAGAGCTGCTGTGGGTGCTGGGGGATGAACCCGATATCCTAAGACATGTGCTGGCCTGTCCAGAGGATGAGGCTGCCCTGTGTTTGGGGTGCCCTGCCTGGAAGAAAGGGGGACAAAGGGCTCCCAGGGCCCCCTTTAAGAGAGGTGAATACTGTCCCTGCTGGGCGCCCTGTGCACACCTAACTCCCCTCACACACTGACAACAAACCTGGCCAAGAAAGAGGCCTTTGTCCTAAGATATCTGAGGCTGCTGGGGGAGGGGAGAAGGCTACAGGTGAAAGGACACATCAAAGCAGCCACTGCCCCTCCTCCCCAAAATAGCTCCCCTCCCTCTCTCCCAGACCCGAGGCTTTCCTTAAATAAAAGCAATGCCCTAAAAGCCCACTTGCCTTAACAGCTGGGACACTAGACATTGGGTCCCTATCTTCAGCAGCTATGACTCAGTTTCCCTATCCCTAAGAGAGTTAAGGGGGCAGAAGGAGGGAGGTAAGACTTGTATGAAGTTTAGAGGTCACCTTGGAGTGGGCCACCAGGTTGGATTTCATCCTATGCAAGGGAGAAACGCAGGCCTGGCCGGACTCCTGGGCTCGGAAGGAGGGCTGAGAGGCGCTGGAAGCCATGTGTGCCCCCGCTGGCCGGGAGCAAGGTGGGGGCGGGGTGTGGGTAGAAACCACACCGGGCTCAAGTTTCCTCTCTTGGCCAGAAGGGGCAGGAGGAGAGGAGGGCCACGGGGAGAGGGGAGGGTTGGAGGAAAGACGGAGAACTCAGGCCGAGGTCTTCAGAGAGGAGGCTGGTGCGCCACCCGGCGCTCCCCGTGCTCAGGCCGAGCCTCCACACTTGGCGCTCAGAAATGGCCCGGGGGCGGAGCGCGGCCCTCCCCCGTTTCCAGAGGTAGCAGGGATCCTCACCCGGGAGGTGTCAGCGCAGGCCCAGCCTCCCCAGAGACAGCAACGGGAGCCACATCTCTCTCCTCGCCCAGCTCGGACCCTGCCACAGGTGCCTGAGGGGCGGGGTGGGAGGTCGATTCCAGTGGGATCCCACGGGCGAGCTGGGGAGGTGGAAGGGGCAGAGGGAGAAAATGACCAACTTTCTGCACACCCCCAGGAGAACTCGGGCCTTCCCTGGCTGCCCCTGGCTTGGGAATTTGACATCTTTGGGAATTCATCTGGGAGAGGACCTAGATGGCTTATTGAGCACTCTTGAGATTCTTGGGTGAGAGGCTGTAGGTGGGGACCAGACCAGTCATCCTCTGAGGCCCCTTTGAGGGGGTAGGGGTGACCCTGAGTAACCCTTCAGCAGGAGGGTGCCCCCCCGGGGGGGCGGGGGGAGCTGACAAAATCTTAGGCCTATGGTACCCCCCTTTCCTTTACTCAATTCCATCATGCTGTCCTGACTGGCCAGCTGGGAGGATTTGGGGGAAGGTGAGGAACTGGAGACCCTGGATGCCTGGATGCCTGGATGGGTGAGGAGCACGGCAGAAGGATGGGATGGTGGGCGCAGAGCTATTGAGGTCTTGCCTCCTTTGCTCCTTCTGGGCCTAGGCAGTTGAGCTCACTAGAACTGACAGGGAAAAGAAGGCATCCTACCCCGCTACAGCTCCTTCAGACTGGAAATCTTTGCAGCTGGGAAAGTAGGAGGCTGGGTAGCAGTGGAAGAGAAGAGGGGAGGTAACAGATCTGCCGGGGCTGGGAGTCTCTAGTCATTGGCCCCCAAATGACTGGCGTTTGGTTTCTAGGGACCGAATGAGGATAACAGAAACTTGTTCCTTTCTGCCTTGTTCCCATCCACCTCTTTGAGTCGTGTATGTCCTTAGGAAACTAAATCTCACTCTGATCAACTCTCCCTCTCTCTTCCGGTTTCCTCTGTTCTGTTTCTCTATTTCACCTCTATGTGTCTCTCCCTCTTTGGGGATGGTTCCTAATGTTTCTAAATAGCTTGCTCACCTGCCACTCCACACCCCAGGTTTCCCTGATCCCTCCCCATCTTTTCACTGCTCCTGGTGACACCGGGAGAGGTGGGTTGACCTAATAAACCTCAGAACAGGATCCCAGAGGCAAGCACCTTCTCTCGTTCTCTCCATCAAGGCACCCCCACAAATGGTCCTCATCTTGAATTCTTAAATATAAAGCTCTGTGTCATTCTGTGAGTACTCAGAGACTGTGATAAGAGCTTTCTGGGGAGCACCATCAGAGTAAGGATCAGAGTAAGGAGGATGGATTATAGCCCCTGGAGATGGCGCTGGTCCTACCTGGTACATGTTGGTAGGGAGGAAAAGGGCTGTGTGACTTCAAAGTGCAGGTTAAACTGGAAAGTGTGAACTGTTTATTGTAAAGCAAAAGGGACACAGGGAGGCCTGCTCTAGTCTCCCAAGAGCTGTTGTTTCTGCATCCTCTGTGACGTTTTGTTGGAGTCAATTCTGACTACGCCGTCCTCCCTGATCTATACCACTAGCTCCCAGTCCAAGACACCCAGGCCCCCAGGCCCATCCTTAGAAAGGTAGGTTCCTAAGGTCCAGAGGGGCCTATGCCTGGTGCATAGACCACCAACAACCACTGACTATCTAGGGGAAACCATACTATTCCCTTTTGGCCCGGTGCAAACTTGCCACTGCCCCAGAGAGGTGGTTGGAACTAGCTGATCTAGAGATTCTCATCAATTCCCTCTTCTCCGACCTCCTGCCTCCCACAGGGACCCTTCTGGATTCTCATTTCCCTGTCCCAAAGGTGCATGAGGAGGGGCTGATATTCTAGTCTTAGAGACCAGGACAGCCTAGAACCCAGCCTAGCCTGGGTCTGAAACCTGGGTCTGAAGCCTGCATCTGGAGACCATTTGCCAGGCTCTTTTCTGGCTTTGTGTTCTTTCCTGTAAATACATATGGTTGTACTAGCTTAGCATTTTTCAAGGTGGGATGGGCCTCTGGCGTCAGAAACACTAGGGCACTTGTTAAAATGCTGCTTGCTGGGTACCTGCACTTATGAATTCAATTCAGTGGGCCTTGGAGGGGCGGGGGTACTCACAGGAGCCTGTGTTTTTAGAAGTACAACAGGTGAGTTCAGTGCATAATCAGGTTTGCGACTCCCTGAGCTAGATGCCGTGTACTGCCTTCCGCAGCATGGAGCTTCTCTGGTCCTGTCTCCATTTGATGGAAGAGACTGAATGGGGAAGTGATTTGACCAAAGTCATGCTTTTGGAAGGCCAGAGAACCTGGTCTCCTGCCTCCTAGGGCAGGATCTTTGCACTGCACCTAAGAGTCAGATCCAGGAAGATACAAGGAGGGACAAAGTTGGGGCGGGGTGGGGGTACGGTGTGAAGGACTATGAGGCAAGAGTCATTGTCCCTGCCCCCTAACCCCCTTCTCCATTCACTTTGCCTTTGGGCAATTTCCTCCAGAACCTGGGTGGGGGAGGGTGGGGTTCCGGTGTTGAAATGGCATTCTGGACAGACATAAACACCCCACCCACTTTGCCCACGAGCCAAGCTCTTGGGCCTACACTAGCTCCCAGCTCTGGGGATGGCAGTATAACAAAGGGGCAGGGGGCAAGGGCTAGGGAGATCCTCCTTCCAAAAGATAATTTGCAGTCCTTACTAATTTTGGATTAAGTCAAAGAGTGAATTTCATATTGGATAGCTGTGATAGGCCATCCTTGTGGTGATCTAAGGTCATGCAATTTGAGGTCATCCAGTCCTAGCCTCTGTCCTTTTCTAAGTGTCTCCCTCTCCCAGCCTGCCTGCCTTTACTTATATGGTAGGGGTGGGGTGCTGTGTCTGGCCAGAAGATATTGGGAGGTCCCTGCGAAATCTATTGTCATCTCTTGTTGAAGGCTGGGGGGAGCAGGTGCAGGGAGATGGGCGTCAAGGAATAGGGAGGTGGGATGAGGAGAGGGGCGAATAGAGGGGAGAAGATGAAGACAGCGGTGAGGGTTTGCTGAGAACTGTAAGCTGCCCAAGCAGAAAGGGACCTCTGAGTTCGACTTCTCCAACTCCCTAGTTTTATAAATGAGGAAACAGAAGCTCAGAGCAGTGTGACAGCTTTGCCCAGCCTCACATGGCTGCTCTGTGGCTGACTGGCAGCTAGAGCCCAGATCAAACATGGGTGGGGGTGCTGAAGGGGACTGTGTTTTCAAGGCTCCAAAGAGATACTCCCCCAGAAGAAAAGAGATGCCACAGGAAGAACTGACTGAGGTGAACTGCCAGGAGAGGCCTGGAGTCTGGAGACTCAGGAGTGGGATGGGAAGGTGTCTGAGAGGCTGCTGCCTGCTAGCAGAGTCGGCTAGTAGACATTCCAGAGCTATGCTGGCTCTTCATCGGGTTGAGTCTCAACTTCTGAATGGACCCTATAGGATCTTTGTGAAAATCCGTCTCAAACTAATTCTTGTAAAACATCACATAGTTCTTGACAGTGCTTAATAAGCCTTTGCTATGGTTGTTGTATGCCCTTAGGAACCTTGGAAGCCTGGTGCTGTGGGTTGGGGTATGGCTGGGATGACCCTGTAGGGCCATGGGACAGAGGTCCAGTGTCTCCAGAGACCATTCCTCCTCTGCTGCCTCCAGCTGATAAACCTCTTATCAGGCTCAAGCAGGGGAGCCCAGAGTCAGGATAGGAGGAGAAGGCAGAACTGCTATCAGCCACCAGGCCTGGGCTGTATCTCAGAGAAGGGGAGGGGCTGTCTGCTTGGCTCTTCCCACAACACGCTCCTTGGGGATCCCGAAGTACTCACTCTCAACCTTGGAGGATGAGACAGAGGAGGAAAACTGAGGACCAAGGGGGAAAGCAGAAGTGATCCCCGGAATTGCCCCAGAAAATGGGGGAAAAACAACCCCAGAAGATGTGACTTCTGCCCTGCCCGCTGATACAGTTTTGGGGAGCAAGAAGAAGGGGAAAGGGAAGGCACCTTGTCTGAATAAGTAGGTAAAGACCTACTGTGCTCCCAAAGGACCTGACTACAACCACAGCAGGTGAGGTGGAGATGACATGGCAGGGAAAGCCTTTGTAGCATAAGGAGTTGGTTGATGAGGACAACAGAGCTGGGGGCATGAAGCCTCTCCTTCTCTCAGCTGAGGCTGCTGGGAGATCTCCATGGAGGCAGGACAAAGTTGCTGGCCCCTAGCGGCACATGCTTTAACCTAGATCTTTTTTAAAACCTGTTTCTCCTTTGACACAGGTTGCTGGGGCCTTTTGGGCTTTGGGGACCCTGGACCAGGCCCTGGCCCAGTAGGATGCCCCCGTGTCCTCCCCAGCAGAGCAGGAACAGGGTGACACAGTTACCCGCTCTGGAGCTGGGTGAGATGGAGTTGACTTGGCAAGAGATCATGTCCATCACTGAGCTGCAGGTGAGCAGGGTCGGGGGCACCTGGGAGAAGGAAGAGCAGAAAAATACGGAGCCTGGCTGGGACCTGAGGCGGGGGGCTGGAGCAAGCAGGGAATGTTCCAGGCACTGGAAAAGGATGGCCTGGAGTAGGAGGGAGATCTGGATGGAAGACCAGAATATGAAGGGGAAAAGGGTGTGGAAGAGCAGGGGAAAGGAGTGGTGGGGAAGGAAGGATCTGACTGGGAGTATAAGCTCTCTGGGCGGCCACACTGCTCACATCTATCCCACCTTCTGCCCCGCCTTTCTTTTCTCACCTTCTTCCCTTCTGAACTCTCCTCCAATCCTGCCCATCTTCTTCCCTCATTTCCTCCCCCTGTCTTCAGATGCTGGGCCCCTTTCCCTCAGGTAGCAGAGCGGTAATTCAGGGGCCTGGAGAAGGGGGGGGGGTTAGACTATGACGGGGTCCTCGCCTCCTGCTAGTTGGACAAAGGGGTGTCTGTTGGTCTAACAATGATGCCTTTGTCCCATCTGGGCTGGAGCATGGTGTCTCCTCCATGTGGGTTGGGGGCCCTGTTTTCCAACATGTTCTCTCCTCCTCTCTGCACCTGGGCAGGGAGAGAGGGACCGAAGAGGAGAGGGTAGAACTTGTGCTGGCTCCCCAAGGTGCCTCAGCCCCCAGACCTGGCTCTGCCCACTGACCCCACCCCTCTTTTCTCCCCTGTCACAATGCCTGGGTCCTCAGGATCTGCCCTGAGCCCGCCTCCTGCTCAGCAGCTCCCTCTGCTGGGAACCCAGGGGATGGCCAGGGTCTGAATTTGACCCTTTGACCCTAGATAACCACAGCAGGAAAGGGTTTGGTGGGTGGGGGGGAGGTCATCATAGATAACAACTTCTTGTCTTCCTGAAGGAACTAAAGGAAGAAGTGCCATTTCAACCCAATAAGAACTTCTCCTCAGGAGGAGGAGATTCTATATTGTTGCAGCCTTAGATAGTCCTTTCCCAAGTCTGAACTCAGTGACTTCCATTCCTGTTTAAGCTGCTTTCTGATTGAGATAGCTTCACCACAACCTTACAAGAAGCTTTGAATGATTTTAGCACTTTTCTGTTCCCATGTTTTCTCACTGTGTCTTTCAGAAGGACCCAGCTTCGTTCGGAGAAAGAGCTGGTTTCTGTCCCTCAGGCTGTCTCCAAAACCTCTTTGTCTTTTCTTGCAGGGCCTAAACGCTCCAAGTGAGCCATCATTTGAGGCCCCAGCCCCAGCCCCATATCCTGGGCCCCCGCCACCCCCAACTTACTGCCCCTGCTCAATTCACCCTGATGCTGGCTTCGCCCTTCCTCCACCACCTTATGAGCTTCCAGCACCCACATCTCAGGTCCCAGAGCCTTCATACTCCTATGGCAACATGGCCATCCCAGTCTCCAAGCCACTGACCCTCTCGGGCCTGCTCAGTGAGCCCCTCCCAGACCCTTTGGCTCTCCTGGACATTGGGCTGCCAGCGGGGCCCCCGAAGCCCCAAGAAGACCCAGAATCCGACTCAGGATTATCTCTCAACTATAGTGACGCTGAATCTCTTGAGCTGGAGGGGACAGAGGCTGGTCGGCGGCGCAGCGAGTATGTAGAGATGTACCCAGTGGAGTACCCCTATTCACTTATGCCCAACTCTTTGGCCCACCCTAACTATGCCTTGCCGCCTGCGGAGAACCCCTTAGCCTTAGAACCCTCTTCAGGCCCAGTGCGGGCCAAGTCCACTGCACGGGGGGAGGCGGGGAGTCGGGATGAGCGTCGGGCCCTGGCCATGAAGATTCCCTTCCCGACGGACAAGATTGTCAACTTGCCGGTAGATGACTTTAACGAGCTGTTGGCACGGTACCCACTGACGGAGAGCCAGCTGGCCTTAGTCCGGGACATCCGACGGCGGGGCAAAAACAAGGTGGCCGCCCAGAACTGTCGCAAGAGAAAGTTGGAGACCATTGTGCAGTTGGAGCGGGAACTGGAGCGGCTGGGTAGTGAGCGGGAACGGCTTCTCCGGGCCAGAGGGGAGGCTGACAGGACCCTGGAGGTCATGCGCCAACAGCTGACGGAGCTGTACTGTGACATTTTCCAGCACCTGCGGGATGAATCGGGCAACAGCTACTCCCCTGAAGAGTATGCTCTCCAACAGGCTGCTGATGGGGCCATCTTCCTGGTGCCCCGGGGGACCAAGATGGAGGCCACAGACTAAGCTGGCCCAGAGGGGTGGGACTGGTGATGGAGATTTCCTTTATTCCCTTCTGATAAACGTACTCCCCAGAAGAAGCTGGGTTCTCTAGACCAGAAGGGGACAATGGGAAACCTGGCATTTGGAGGACCCAAGGTGTATTCAGTAAGGCTTGCCTTGAGACAAGTGTATGAGGGGAGGTTGGAATCTCTTTTTCATGTTTCAGCTTCCTAGGTCTCCAAACTCCACCTCTTGTTTGAGCTTTGGTATATAAAGCGCTCTACACAAATAGCCTTCCACTGTGTCTTCCTTCTTAAGAGAGGGTGATGAAGCTCAGTACTCAGAGTTTAGTGCTTGTTAGCGGTGGGAAGAGAATCCTGCCAAGCTCATTTCTTTCCCCTACAACTTTGTATGAAAGATACACAAGAAATTTGGGCTTGAGCAGTGTGATTTACCACCTTTATTTCCTTTTTCAGAGCCAGAGAGCATGGGTGATCTGAGGAATCCCACCCTCCCTGGTGCCCACTATTTACAGAGCAGGGATTGTTGCCAGCAGTGGGTACCCCTCTGTGCAAGGTCCCTGAGGTTTAGACCTCTCCTTTCTCAGTCTTTGGAACACAGAAAAGTCTAGAATGCCCCCCGGCCTTTTTTCTGTTCTCTCCCTCCTGGCTACTACTATAGGACGTCCTCATCCTGATGTGCCAGAGCTCTCTCAGAAGACAGAGATGCTCTTGATTGGAGAGAATTTGACTGGACATCAGTTTTGAGGGACTTCATACCCAAGTCTGGGCAAAACCTGCTCTCCTGTGGAGTAGGTTATGCCTTTTGGTGAACTCTTCTCCTTCGTTACATTAGACACACTATCCAATCTCCGTTTCAGGGCATCCCTTGTCTAGATCCTCAAAGATCTAGGGTCTCTTACTTTCTTGAAGCAGAATGCATTAAGTTCTAGAATCCTTTATCACCTCGAAGTCCCATCAAACTTCTCAGACACTACACCTTCATCTCCCTGGAGTTGGGTGGTTCCTGATCTTTCCAATCACTGAATTAACACAAATTACCTCTTTGGGGGTATTTTACTTCTATTTACACTTCTACTCAACTTTACTAGCTCCAACAATGAAAACTTACTTTCGAGTTCTGATAGATGCTCAGTTGTGAGCTATGAAAAGCAGATGAGGATCAAAGTGGTATGGAGTCTTTATGCTTCAAGATTCTCAGAAATGTGGTCTCAAAGCAGGGTTAGGGAATGAAGTTTAAAACTTCTGATCCCTAATAGATCTGAAAACAGTTCAGACGCCTTGTCAACGTTCTCAAGAAATTGAAAATGCAGAATCAAGTTGTAAAGGGCAGTGCCTGGGATTACGTTTGGAAACTTGTTCACCTAAGGGACATCAGACAGTGAAGATTTCACTTCTAAGCAAGCTCCCAAGTGGTAATTCAGAGGCAAATTTTGACCCTTACCCAACGCTGAGCACCTAGGTTCTAGTACAGTTCTAGGCACTGGATTTTATAATGGGGAGAAATGCCCCCCTCCCACAGATAAACTGCAGCAGGTTAAGACCATACAAACAGAACTTAATATCTAACTAAAGCAAAAGGTGAACAGCTTTGGAGTATGGACCTAGGTTCTGTTCAAGAGGTTGCAAAAACTTGCAACAGGTAATCATCTGAAGTTATGGAACTTACCATCAACTTTGTATTTGTAAAGCATGTAGCGAAATATGCAGAATGACAGATGCAGGACCCCATTTTTTTCAACAGCGATGTTTTGCACACTGGTGGCCTGAGTTGCCTTCCTTCTAAACCATGACTGAGAGAGAAACCTGTTCCAGAACTTCACGCCACATGTGATTCTTAAAAATCACAGCAGTGGAGACTGCATATACATTTACACCTTCCTACCCCTTCTACTAGCTGAAAATTGAGGCTGGATCTTCTCTTGAAGATGGGAAAGTTTAAGCATTTGCTGGGGGATTCAATTACTGCTCCCAAATTTTGGGGTTACTTCTGAAAAACCTGTTCCTCCCCTCCAGTCAGCTTTACCTGGTTCCAGATTTTTTGGAAGCCAGAGATAGTTGGCCAATAAAGGCTTGTGGAAGTTAACAGCTTACTTCTAAGTGGGCCAGCAAGAGCCAGTTTCATTACACTAAACCATGCTGCTGATGTGATAAATTTTATGTATTAATACATTAGTAGAACCACTTGCATTCCAAAAGGCCAAATAAGCTATCATTTACTTTTTAGTTTGGGAGTGCTTCTCCCCACCCCACCTTTCCCAACAACCTAATTGTTCCCCCCATCTCAATTTTAACCTGTAATTTTAACATGTTTATGTTGTCCCACCTTTCTTAACATACCTATTTTATTTGTTCATTTAGAAGGATCCAAGAAGCGTAAGTTAAGGAATGAAAGGGAAAGGACTTCCAACTCCGCTAAAAAATTCTGATTTACCATTATCATGAAAAAAAAAAAAAATGAAACAGAACCAAGTTAAAAGCATTTTATTAAAAAGTCCATTCATAAAACTGAATGATTAATTCAAGCTGCACAGCAGCTAATAACCCCATGGCAGTGAAAATAAGGGGCAGTGGCTCAGATAAAGGTTGTCCTCTTTAAGGAAAGATGTTGCTGCAAGAAAGAAAAAAAAAGTTATGAAGTGTTTACATATGCACTTGAAAGATTCTGCAATTACTCATTTTGTTTACTGGGAACCCAACTGCTTTAGATATTTTGTGGGCAAAATGGTAGACTAGGAGATCCCATTTTTTTTTTTTTTGGTTCTTAGGCAGCTTGTCATTCTCTACTTTGGTAATACCAAGCACTTTTGCTGATCATTAAATAAAAAGCTTACCTTTTAGCCATAAATTTGGACAGATGAGTTTCTGATTTTTTTGTATTTTTTTTTTGTTTTGTTTTTTAAAGAGAGTTGATTAGCCTGGAGTAGCAGACTCCTCCCTAGAAAAGTAAACAATCTTTAGAACTAGCTTTTCTGAGACCAAGTCCCAGCTCTGGGTAAATCCCCCCACCCGCCAGAATTAATGGTCCACCCTCCCTCCCACCATGTTTTGGGGAAGATTCTAATGCATTACTTTGAGCCATTGTTTTAAGGAAATGTATTAAAGGAGGGCATGAAATAAATCGAAATTAAGGGGCAAGAATATATTGTCATAGTAGAATTAGTGTTTACTTCCTTCATTTGGGAGCCAAGTCTAGGGTGTCAATTTAAAGCAATTGATCTCCAGAAAAACCAAGTTCAGCTTAACTGGACTAGTATTGGCTCAATACATTAAGGAAAATGTAACAGAAAACCGGATTTTAGGTAACACTATATGGATGGAAGTAAAATCTGTTCTTACCTACCAGCATAGCAATAAAACCTTTCCTCCTGGTTCTGACTGCTAGTCCTAAGAGTCAGGTGTGCCTTACTCTTGTCTGCCTCCTTTCTTGCGATGGTCACTGAAACTTCACTCCCTCCTAGCTTTCATGGAGCGTGCCGTGGCCTGCCCCTGGCTTATCTGTACTCCACATACCACAAGTGTCTACTCTCAGCTGTAGAGTGTCTGAGCTCGGAGCCATTCGCGCTATACTTGCTAGCAGTTCCTAGTAGCTGAACATCTCTCCTGGATCTTTACAAGGCATTGTCACGAATCCTGAGGTATCTGCAAACTCCCTCAATAGTTAAGGTTCCACCTGCCATTGCAAACTCAGCCAATATCAAACTCATGGAACTATCAACCATGCTTTCCCACCCACCTCCCCCCCACTCCCCACCCACCCTCCTCCCCAAACTTCCAAGTAACACACCCACGGGATGGAATACACAGTCCTAGTGATAAACAATTCTCTATGCTACCAGGTACAATGACACTGAAATTGAGGGTACCAAGGGAGGGCTCAAAAGAACCTATGTAACAAATAACAATGATTGGATATTAAGTAACTGTAAAAGGCTTTAAATAAAAATCATTTTCTATACAATTAACATTTTAGGATGGTTGTGTGATGTACCGTATTTAAAGGAAAACTGCAGTTAACATGAATATAATAAGGTTCCTCACCATCTCCATAATTTTAATGTCCAAACAGATTTAATAGTATAGTTAACCTATAAACCTCTATTAGGGACCCACCCACCAGAACCAAGTAAAACTGCTGTTTTCCTTTAATGTAAGCCTGTTTTTGTATTAAAAATAAGATATTCTTACTGGTGCTGGTCAGTTTAAAAAGGTCTCCCAAACACTTCTAATCTGTGGACTTATGGGGTGGCATTAGCCAGCAGCTGGTTTCTATTCTCTGGCAGAGTTTTGAACTTGTTGTGATAGAAGCATTCAACATTATGAGGGGTAGTGGGTAGGGAAGTCCAAAGCTCTGCCAGTCCCAAATCCATACAGTTGTCATTCCATTCAAGAGAATATTAAATCGTTTATTGATTACACATGATAATGGATGATACACAAGCTTTAATCCCATCTATAATTTTATCTGATACCATAATTCAATTTAGATATATTGCAAAGGATGTGCCAACAATCATATTAATAACCAAATAAACTCCAGACTTTGCTTGGGTGACCTTTTAATGGTGAACTCCAGGTCACAACACATTAACTATCAGTTCAACTACACCAAGGTTTGTGGAGACAATGGCTTCTGTGCCCAAGCAGGTTGCAAATAAATTTCGAATGGAACCTGGCATCACCCTGAAGGAATTCTAACTTCACACTGTTGGGGTAGTATACCAAGATGGCTTCAGAGTAGACTAACTTTACACAGCACATTTAAAAAAAAGACACATTTATTCAGCGTCATGATCAGACTATTACATTTAGCAATCAACAGCATGGGTGCAAAAAAAAAATCTACATTAAAACCCTTTGTTGGAATGCTTTACACTTTCCACAGAACAGAAACTAAAATAACCTGTTATACAATTAGTCACAAATACAGTCCTCGAGTTTTTTTTGCCCATACACATGAGTATTGTCTAAAACATGTCTTCTTTGTAGCAGCTAGGCCCTGCCACCACTGTGCTTGGCTGAGTTCACAAATCTGTTGTAACCTGTAGCTTCCCTGTCACTTCTCTGGCTCTCCTCTCCTGCTAAGCTTTGTTTCCTGTTGAACAATATGGAATAAAGTTGTTAATCTAAACATATTAAGACTCAAGGCTACAATCCAATAGCAAGTTTTGTTTCCCACAAATTTTGCTGATCTGAATATTAACTTAATATCCAAAATTTTACTGCAATTATAATGTTAACTACTTTGCACTGCTCAGCTACATTAGGGTTACTGGGTTCATTATCATTTATAAAAATTAACTTGAAAGATAAAAAGGTGTTTACTTACCTGGCAGTAATTAAAACCTTCTGCCACTGCCGTAGCTGCTGCTGCTGCTGGAACCACCATAGCCACCTAAGAAGAGAGTATATCCCTGTTAATCTTTGGAATGCCAACAAGATTTTTTATATGGGGGGCAAGAGATGTCCAGATTTTCCAGAGTTTGAGCTCACTTGACTTTCCCAATTTGATTGCACATACCTATCACTTAAATTTCCTAAAAGCTCTAAACTGTCAGCGTTTCACTACTATACAAACATTACCTAAAAGTTAGTATTTTTTTTACTAGAACTAGCTATAGATAGCTAGCACTTCAACACTGCGTATATACAGTACCTTGGTTTCGTGGTTTGGCGAAGTACTGGCCTCCACCACCATAAGGGCCAGAGCTTCTGCCTCCAAAATTGCCTCCTTTCATGGGTCCAAAATTTGAGGATTGATTGTTGTAATTGCCAAAATCATTATAGCTTCCGCCACCTCCAAAGTTGCTTCCTAGGAATGAGAAGAGGGCCTTTATCTGCTACTTGAAGATGGCAGTTGTGAACGCTATTTAGTCCTCAGAGCCAAAAAACCTGCATGTTCTGCTTGCCTTCCTCCCAAACTCTGAGGACTCCAACATTTCATTATAGGTTTCATCCTTTTCTGGGCAAGGCACTCAGCTGAGTAATCCACTACACTTTAAAAGGTTTACCCAATTTACCATGGGGTTAACAGCATATTGTCTATAGCCTTGAAGGCTACTACCCATCGAGGGCACTACAAACACATGCTGGATATATCAACTAAGTGCCTAAGATCCCAAAGGAGTTGAAATATTAAATCCTGCTAGAAGCTAATCTAATTCTGATTAAAGACACCGCTATCCACTTAACCATCTATCTATCTTGGGAGTGAGGCGGCCCCAGCTTAAAGCTAGGAGGAGGTAGCATTAGCAAGCCCATTAAAAAAGAATACCATGCACTGTACCACAAAATGCTTTTTAAGAGCATCAAATCCCCTTGTAAACTCTAAAGGGCTAATCTAGCTGTTGCACCAAGTACTTGGATCACTGGATACCTACCACTACCACCGCCATAGCCGCCTCCGCCTCCTCCGTTGTTATAGCTGTCATAGCTGCCACTCCCGCCATAGCCACTGCCCTGGTTTCCATAACCCTGTCCACCACTTCCATAGCCTCTGCTTCCTCCAGAGTAACCAGGGCCGCCTCCTCCATAACCACCTACAAGAATACAATTCTTCTCAATAAGACAAAAGTATTCAACAATCAAAACCTGTGCAAGTGTAATGCCTAAAAGCCTGCACACAGCATGCTATTTGTTATCAGAGCTAAGCTTGTCATGCACTAGTTTACTAACCTAGTCTAAAGGTTGCCAAAGGAAACTTCACCTATACACTCCTTAAAATAAACTTACCATCATTACCAAATCCGTTATAGCCATCCCCACTGCCACCATATCCACCACCACCTCGACTGCCACCAAAGCCACCTGGAAGAAAATAGAATTTTAAACTACTTTTTGAAACATAAATTATACACAATTTATACCCTGAATTTTATACTCAAGATTTAACCTTCTGGTTAGCTGAGAAGCCAGAACTACACTTAGATAAAATTTAACTTTAGGGATAACTGAACCACAAGGCTCACTATTAATTCTTAGTGGTAAACTATAACCACACATACCTCGACCACTGAAGTTTCCTCCGCGACCAAAGTTGTCATTCCCACCAAAACCACCTCCACGACCACCACCAAAGTTTCCAGAACCACTTCGACCTTTAAAGAGAAGTTGTAAAAAAAAGTTAAATCCTACAGATTATAATTACTTAGCTATCTGTAAGAATTATCAAATAAACCCACCTCTTTGGCTGGATGAAGCACTAGCCATCTCTTGCTTAGAGAGCGCTTTCCTTACTTCACAGTTGTGGCCATTCACAGTATGGTATTTTTGAACTAAAAAATTACCAAAAAAAAAAACAAGATCTCAGGGCTTAGAACAGAACACGGACTTCAGAACCCCTAGCAAAGAGCATGCCCCTGATACTTACTGACAATCTTGTCTACAGAATCATGGTCATCAAATGTTACAAAAGCAAAACCCCTCTTTTTGCCACTGCCTCGGTCAGTCATGATCTCAATCACTTCGATTTTCCCATACTGTTCGAAATAATCTCTTAGATGATGTTCTTCAGTGTCTTCTTTAATGCCACCAACAAAAATCTTTTTCACAGTTAAGTGGGCACCAGGTCTTTGAGAATCCTAATATGAAAAAGCCCAATTAAGCTTCTTGTATCAGCAAAGGTATCCTTAATAAAGATCACTAAAGTGTGTTAAGAACCCCAAATGGGAAGTCCACTTAGTGACACACTTCTAAATCGTCAGAGGCAGGAAAAAGTATCACTCACTTCTCTTGAGACAGCCCTCTTTGGTTCCACAACTCTTCCATCCACCTTGTGTGGCCTTGCATTCATGGCTGCATCCACCTCCTCCACAGTGGCATATGTGACAAACCCAAAGCCTCTGGAGCGCTTGGTGTTTGGGTCTCTCATTACCTGAAATGTTAACTCACTTAATACACAGTAAAACCCCAGAACCTCTGGTCACTTCTACCCTGGGTAACGTAATAAATTCTTTCAGCCCTTTATGCAAAGTCCTCCAGTTTCCCACTACCCATCTAATCTAAATTAACTAGTACCTTCTAATTAGGTAAAACCACACCTTGCCTTGCCAAATTATTTTCAACCACAATCCTGTTAACAATCTTCATAAGCACAGTAATTACAACAAAATAATCCAAGTAAACGGACTAGTTCTACTGGTCTTTTGTCTCTCCCAAGTCTTACCACACAGTCCGTAAGTGTTCCCCATTGCTCAAAATGGCTCCTCAGACTCTCATCGGTTGTTTCAAAGCTCAGACCTCCGATGAAGAGCTTCCGCAGCTGTTCAGGCTCTTTAGGAGACTAGCAGAAGGGAAAAAACTCGTTACATGTGGGCTATGACGCCAGACACCTTTCAGTTAGGAACTGCAAAACTAGGCAACAACGTTACGTAGCCCTTATTGTTCCTTCGGGTTACAGCAAGCCACGTGCTTCTCCCCATTAGGGGAGACGTATGTTGGGGGTTGGGAACCACGAGCGCATGCGTCCCTACTGTCCCTCCGACGCACGCGCAACAAAAGGACTATGCTAGAAAAATACATAACCAGAAGGAACTATAGCTGTTCTTTAGAAAACTCGTCCCCTGTGACGAGCTAAAACAAAACCAATCGAATGTGCCTAACTGTTTTGCCAGGAGGGGCAAGCCTGGCGTGATAACCAAGTGTTCCAGGACGGCGGCCTCATGGCGACGATGAGGACAAAATGGCGACCTGAACTTTGGGAGGGGTAGGCCCGGGCAGAAACCGAAGAACTGCCGAATGAGCTGGCGCAAGCAACCCAACGAGGCCGCATCCTACCGAACTCAGGAAGGAGCGAGGAAGAAAATGAGATTGGAGACAGCGTGTTACTCACCTCTGACTTAGACATGACGGCGGTGGGAGGGGAGACTTTAACGATGCTTACTCGGCGGCGTCCACGGGCAGAAAGGAGTAATCTAACGAACGTATCTGCCAGCCTACCTTCGGCCTCGCTTTTTTATCCCGCCTCCTCGCTTTAGGCATTGGTAGACTCCGCCCATGAGTATCTCTGATTGGATATTTGCAATGGCTTCCCCCTGCTATTGGTCTGTAGTCCCGCATTGCTGTATAACGTCATCCGTTAAGGCGTTCTACGTAGTCTCCACCCCTTAGAGGCCATTGGTTCCCGAGTAATATTACCCTTAACTAGTGTGATTGGCTCTCCAGCCAATCATTCATATTTGAATGTACCTAAAGTAAATAAATTTTTAATCCTTCAAGGCCTGAAATTACGTTCAACTCACTTGACAAAGTACAGTTAATACTATGTATTAGGAAAGACGTTATCAGGTGACTTTTTTTTTTTTTTTTTTTGCAACGACCGCCTCCTGAGCGCATGTGTAGTAAAATGGCGAGTTTACGCAGGCGCATTAAGAAGTTCCGCTTGGCGCTTGGAGCACGTGAAATGGCGGGCGGGAGACGGCGGCGAATCTACAGCGCCTGCGTAGTGGCGGGAGTTGTGCCTCGTTTTGCGCAGGCGTAATGGGCGGAGAAAGGGTCCAGTCCCAGGATTGGTCGCGCAGGCGCAAGGAAGGATCCGTTTTGGCGGGCGGTTGGCGTTGCGCAGAAGGCGGCGGCCGTGGTGTCTTAGTGGTCCGGCCTCACCACAGAGGAACAGAAAAGACATTAGCGTGAGTGATCGGTCTTGATTTCGGGTAAGTGGCGGATAGTCTTGCCTACCCATACTAGGTCTTGAACTGACTCCAATTGGGCCCGTTATTGTGTGAAATGAATGGACCGCGGGGTGGGGGCTAGTGAAGGGGGAGCGGTGGGTTCGGCCAACCAATGGAAGAACAGGGGCGGGATGTTTTATTCCTGTAAGTTCTGTGGAGCTTTGCAGTCGGAGAGTTTGACTGGCTTTTGTATGGGCCAATTGGCTCTACATTTAGCTGCCGACTGATCGGTCCTTGGGCCATCGGAATGTGGGAGGCGGGTTTTCCGCTCCTGAGCAGCGACTCCCTAAGCCAATGAGCACGGAGCGCGCGGTAGGTTGGGCTCCTCCAAGAGGCAGCGGGTTGACTCCAATGGGGAATGCAGGAGTCGGGCGGCTAAATGGATGGACCAAATTTGGAGCCAGTAGGCGGATACCCTACAGAAAGCGCTCGCGCAGGTCGTCCAATCAGCGTTCTAGAAGAGGAAGGTCTTAAAATTTGGGGTTGTGAAGAGGGTTCAATGTCTGTGATGGCGCGGCGGGCACGTATTTTATTCACAATGACTTCTCTAACGAAGTCTTCAGGCTTCCATCCCACGTACCTTTCTGGTAGGGAAACTATAAGTTTGCTCCTGTGTTGCTTCGAATTTGGCATCCCCCCCCCATATCGTTACTTCTCACCACTTCACACTTTTTAGTTTTTTTTAAATTAACATATAATGTATTTGTTTCAGGGGTACAGGTGTGTGATTCATCAGTCTTAAACAATTCACAGCACTCGCCATAGCACATACACTCCCCCATTGTCCATCACCCAGCCACCCCATCTCCGCCTCCCTCCCCCCAGCAACCCTCAGTTTGTTGGCTTTGAGAGGGGCAGGTTAGGTCTTGGGAACTCACTCCTTTAGGACGACTGACTTGCAATGTTAGAACCAATAGGATAAATCTCTAGTGTCGTGGAAAGGCGCCCAAGAAAAATCTACATAATGATGCATGTTTCTACGGACAAATGGATATTTGTAAATCCATAGAAAAAGTTTTGGAAGTCTACACACTAAAGTGTGTTATCTTTAGGGAGAGACTGAGATCTAGGCAGGTTGGATCTCTAATGTTTAAATCTTTCAGGGATTGTAATTTGTGACTAAAAATGAAAAAGTCAGTTTTTGTGTTTACAGTCATAATCATCTGCTTCTCATATTCTGTTTTATCCTTACACCTGGAGAAGGTGCTGTTTTTCCTTAAGAACTAAGGTGACCCTCCGGATAAAAATACAAATTTTAAAAAGATAATTTTTTTATGTGTATTTAGTACCTGCTAGGGAAACATTGTGTTAAGGACTTTATAAGCAATATCTGTGTCTCAATGCTTTTATCTTAGTCTCTTCTTTGAGGAACTTTCCCCCTATGTATATCTTTTTTTACACATTTAAAGAGTTTCTAAGCCTTCTTTCTGCCCTTCCTTTGAGGATGCCTGAATTTTGATAAGTTGCTTAACAAGGGCGGTATTTAGGGTGGTAGGGACAGGAGAAGTCAGCCATCACCTGGATTATTCCATTGCCTTGATTATATTTCCTTCAAAGTATTTTACAGATATTGTAATCACCTGTTGGTAACAACCATTGAGCTGATTTGAAGATGTTTTGTAAAAATAAAGAAATTTTCATTACATGATGGCTTTATCAGAATCTAAATTGCTCTCTTGTTCACTGACTTAAGGTTAATAGAAAAATGTTTAAATATTGTAAGTTCAACTATATATGAAGTACACTTCTGATTACAGACCTTTGTGACATTGTATAAAAGAAAGTTAATTTCACTTGTTCTTAAAATGAACAGAGGAGAGATTTCTGTGATCTCTGACACATGCAAGAGGACAAATCAGTTTCGTATCGTTAAAAACTGTTTGTAGGTGTGCTAGTAATGCAGCTGCTTCTGCTGAGTTTATAAGAACTAAAGGACTCTAGATTAAGGTTATTTGTCCCTAATTTATTTAGGTTCAAAAGGAATTCAATCTTGATCTATAGGGTTTCTTGCAGCATTATTGATGTTTTGAGCTAATATATGCCTCTCACCTCTTCCCTCACCCCCATTTGTGACTTTTCAGAATGTCTCCACACGTTGCCAGATGCCCTCGGGGTGTCAGTGGTGGTGGTGCAGAATCACTCGAAAACTATTGATTTAGGGGCGCTTGGCTGGCTTGGTTGGAGGAGCATGTGACTCTTGATCTCGGGGTGGTGACTTCAAGCCTCACGTTGGGTGTAGAGATTACTAAAAAAATAAACTAAAAAAAAAGAGAAGAAAACCATTGATTTAAAGTAACATGCTGGGGGTTCCTGCATGGCTCAGCGGAGGAATATGTGATTCTTGATCTCTGGGTCATAGGTTTAAGCCCCACATTGGGTGTAGAAATTACTTAAATAAACTTATAAAAATAAATAAGTAACATGACAGATACTGGAGTTGATTATCTTGTCAAAATCTTTTATTTAGTAATTGGAAATTGGAGGGAGAAGATGGGTGAAGTGTCTAGGAAGTAGCCTTTGATAAATGGATCACTAAATCCTAACGGTTATCTCTTCAGAAGTAGAGAGATCATCACTCCATTGGATAAAAGGAGAATTTAATTAAGTTTTTACCATTTCTTGCACTCTAAACACGATTGCATCCTGTGTTTGTTTGGCTGCCTAAAAATGTGGCAAATATGTTTTGGATAGAGGTGGACTTTGCATTAGATGCTTATTAGATTTTCTCCTGCTTTAAGCCTTTTCTTTGCTGGAATTCTTTTGAATAAATGTGTCTCAGACTTTTGATCTTGACCCTTGCTAAGATATACATTTACATTGACCCTGTACACATATGGAAACAAGTTTCACTATATGAATATATGTGCAAAGCAGTCTGGTACTTTCTCATCTACAGTACACTTTCATTTTCTTAAAAATGCAGGTCGATTTTTGGTGGTTTCGTGGCTGTGTTTAGACCACAGATGGGGGACAAAAGAAAACTGATCTGAAGAATAGGTAAATCATGTCATCTTAGAGTACTCTGAATGGATTCCACCCATCTCTAGCCCCAGCTCCTTGGATTTATAAACAAATTAACCATGACCCTTTATTTGATTATTTTAATTTGAAAGATTTCAAGATTTCAGCATAAGCTTCTTGGTTTACTATGGTGTGCAAGTACACATTGCTTTTTTGTGGATTCTCTTACAGTGTTAGAGTTAATAGGTCTGATGAACATTTCTCTCTGGTAGGGAAATTTTAGTGGGTAATTTTTCATTGATATTCTGAGACTATCACATTGAAAACTTTTTTTTTTTTCCCCCTTAAGACTTACTTTATTTGAGAGGTGCCTGGGTGGCTCAGTGGGTTAAGCCTCTGCCTTTGGCTCAGGTCATGATCTCGGGGTCCTGGGATCGAGCCCTGCATCTTGCTCTCTGCTCAGCAGGGAGCCTGCTTCCCCTCACCCCAGCCTGCCTCTCTGCCTACTTGTGATCTCTCTCTCTCTGAAATAAATAAATCTTAAAAAGAAAGAAAAGATTTACTTTATTTGAGAGAGAGAGGGAGCATGTGCACGCTTGTGTGCAGGAGCCAGGGGCTGGCAGGGGCAGAGAGTAGGAGAGGGAGAGAATTCTCAGAGCCAGATGCGGGGCTTAATCCCAGGACCCTGAGATCATGACCCGAGCCAAAATCAGGAGTCGAATGCTTAACTGATTGAGCTACCCAGATACATTGAAAATCTTAAGTTTGGACTGACTTTTTGCCTTTGGAGAACCTGGTTTGGTTCATTTATACTGGTCCGTTAACAAGACAAGATGCCACCCAGGCACCCCTTGCTTCGTCTATTTTTATTTTCATTTACCTTACGTGAAATTGGAAATGCTTTCTCCCTTTCTCTCCCTTCTTCTCCCTCTCTCTCCCTCTATCAAATAAATAAATAAAAATCTTAAAATCTTAAAAAAAAATAGAAGTAGTAAATTACAATGTGAGATACCACTTGTAACTGACTCAGTATGGCTGCTATTTACACATTATATTATTCGTGAACTTGAATTCTGAGCAATTGTTTTTTTTCTCTGACATAAACTTTGATTTTCCTTTCCTCCTTATAAAGGATGCCTTTTAGCTGATCATTGTACTAATGGGAAAGAGTCCAGGTCATCCTGAGAAGAGTTGGCTTGTGCAAAGTCCAAGATACAGCTTTGTTAAATTTCTGTAAGCTACTCGAAGCCACATATTCATTTCTGATGACAACTTTACACTTGTGTTGGCAGAACACCCACAGTGACAACTGGTGCCTATGTTTAGTCTGTCCAGGAGCTCTATCAGCTAACATGTTTGGGGAAAAACCTACACTGTTCTTGTTAGCAGCTATGTAAATATTAGACCTTGCGGAGTTTGTCTTCCTGGATCTGCCAGTATTTTGTAGGGTAAGTTACATTCTCTGCCTCAGTTTACCCTTTGAAATGAGGGATTTAAAGGTTTTAGGCATTCTTTGGGTTACTTGAAGTACAATTCTTTTTGGATCAGTAATTGGGTTTATATATATCCAGTTTATGATTTAAAAAAAATTTTATGTCCCCTGTGTAACAGTCTCCTGTGGCTTCTAGCCCAAATTACTGCAAACTTAGTGGCTTCAAACAACAGGTATTTATACTTAAAATTCTGGAGGTCAGAAGTCTATAATAAAGGTGTTGAGCCCCCTCTGGAGGCCCTAGAGTAGAGTCCCTTCCTTGCCTCTTCCAGTTTCTGGTGGCTGTCAGCCTCACCTCTCCCTGCTTTCTCTTTACTTCTTTGTCTTCTCTGTGTCTCTGCCTGTGATAAGGATGGATGTGATTGTGTTTAAGAGCCAACCAGATACTCTAGGATACACTTTTCCTTTCACATCTTTTGCCATATAAAGTAATGTTCATAATTTCAAGATATTAGGACTTGGTTATCTTTTGGGGGGGCACTATTCAGGCCACTACACCCTAGTTCTCTAACTCTTATCCATAAATTTTACCTATTCACAAAATAAAAAGTTATGGGGCACCTGGCTGGCTTAGTCAGTCGGTTAGACTGCCGACTCTTGGTTTTCATGATCTCGGCTCTTGAGATGGAGTCCCAAGTGGGAATCTGTTTCAGATTCTCTCCCTCTAGCCCATGTCTACTTGTGCACTGTGTGCTCACATTTTCCCTCTCTCCAATAAGTAAAATCTTCCAAAATAAGGAAAAAGTTATTTAAGTGATTTGTCTTTTTGGTTTCAAGAAAAAATTATTATTTTTTAAAAGATTTTATTTATTTGACAGATCACAAGTAGGCAGAGAAGCAGGTGGGGGAGGGGGCGGGGGGGGGCGGGGGAGCAGGCCCCCTGCTGAGCAGAGGGCTGGATCCCAGGACCCTGGGATCATGACCTGAGCAGAAGGCAGAGGCCACTGAGCCACCCAGGCGCCCCAAGAAAAAATTATTTTTAAAGATTTTATTTTACTTACTCCACTAGCACACACACAAGCAGGGGTTAGTGGCAGAGGGAGAGGGAGAAGCAGGCTGGAGCTGGATGTGGGGCTTGATCCCACAACCCCAGGATCAAGACCTGAGCCAAAGACATGACTGAACCACACATGCACCCCAAGAAAAAGTTACTTATTTATTTTTGAGAGAGAAGAGGGGCAAGGGAGAGAGAGAATCTTAAGCAGTTACATACCCATCGTGGAACCTGACTCTGGGCTCGATCTCACTACCCTGACCTGAGCTGAAATCAGGAGTTGGACACTTAACCGACTGAGTCACTTAGGTGCCCCAAGAAAAAGTTATTTGAAAACTGAGAGGCAAGTGGGGAAAAAAGCTCAAGAAACCTAGGTTCTTTTCCCTCTTGTCATTAACTACTGATATAACCTTGGTTGAGCCATTTGCCCTCTTTGGTCCCTAGTTTATTCATCTTACATGGAAAGAATTGGATAGGTGATTGCCAATAGCTTTCTAGACCAAAGACTTTGATGAAATGACTCCTGAATTGTCTTGGAGTTTGTTTTTTGAAGCCAGTGATTTTAAATGTGGGCAAAGAACTCATTCTAGTATTTTGGGCCAGTGGAGGCCTTTGCCTAGGATTTGAGGGACAGATGATTGACTTGTTGGCTGGTTGTCAAATCCTTGGGGTATTAACATAAGGTAACAAATTTGTTAATTGTGTGTGGTTTTCTAAAAAAAAAAAAAAAAAAAAAAAGGTATAATGGACAGGTTGGGCCATTTTTCACACTCATCCTACTGAGGCTGTGGACTGTATAGTCTGGATTTCCTTTCCAGGAAGAGTAGTTTGTCAAAAACACAGATTTTTCTACATGAAACTAGATTGTGAAGCTGGTTCTACAATTTTTCACATGCAGTCATACTCTTCAGACTTAACTGAGTGCCTGTTCCATTGTACTCCATTGCTAGAAACAACACATAGAAAATGTGGGATTGAGATGGTGTTGTTGAAGGCACTATTCAAAGGTCAAATTTTTAGTATACTCTTATTATTACATGGAGAGGAGGAGGAACCAAATTGAATTAAGTTTTTCTCTGATTATAATCTTCATTTCTTAGAATAAAGCAAGTTCATATCTGAGTCAGCAGGCATAATTATGTCGGAATAAAGTGCCCTGATAAAGGGTCAACCAACAGGCTGGGAAATCTATCTTAGGTTTGGTTTCTGCGACAGATCCTTGAACTCCATGTACCTTCTTTCTCATCCCTAAATCAGTAAGACTCACTTACCTCACAGGGAGTTGTGGAGGGTAATATACTGCTAATTTGTTCAGTATTTCACAACAATAAATTATATCTAGGGATCTGATAAAACATTGGCAAACCCCATTTATATGAGTACTTGGAGACAAGCATAGATATAACTTACAGATAGTTCAGAAAATTTATTAAAGTTATTTTAACTTCCTCTGTTATCAGATATCTTACCTTCTGTTTGCTGTATACTTTCCAAAGAGTTTTTTTCTTGTTTTTTTCCATAACAGACATGAGGTAGGTAGGGCAGATAGCTAAAGCCTGATTAGATGATAAAGGGATCAATTCATCATGAAGACACAAGAACCCTAAATTTTACATAACTAATAATAAAACTTGAAAATAAATGAAAGAAAAAGCAGTGGAATCGAAATATATACATTATAACTATGTTAACATGCTTCTAAGTAACCCATGGATCAAAGACATCACAAAATTAGCAAAGATTTTGAACTGAATAAAAACGATGACATGACCTTAAAATTTGTGGGATATAACTAAGACAATGCATAAAGGGAATTTTATAGTATTAAATGCTTCAGATAAGAAAGCAGAAAGATCTAGTCAGTGACCTAAATTTCTATCTTAAGAACCTAGGAAAAAAAGAGTAAGTTAAATTCAAATTAAGCACAAGAAAGAAAATACTATCAAGGTAAAAACAGAAGGTAGTTGGTGAAGTATAAAACAAAAATAGAGAAAATCAATGAAAATCAAAGTTGTTTTTTTTTAAATTTATTTTTAATTTTTTTAAAGATTTTATTTATTTATTTGACAGAGAAACACAGTGAGGGAACACAAGCAGGCACAGTGGGAGAGGGAGAAGCAGGCTCCCTGTTCAACAGGGAGCCGGATGTGAGGCTCAACCCCAGGAGCCTGAGATCATGGCCTGAGCTGAAGGCAGGCGCTTAATGACTGAGCCACCCAGGTGCCCCTGAAAGTTGGTTTTCAAAAAGATCAATAAAATTAATAAACCAAGCAAGTCTGATTGGGGGTGGGGAGGAGACACAAATGACTAATATCAGGAATAAGAGAAGGGATATCACTACTGATCCTAGAGACAGTGAAAAAGTAATAAGGGACTATTGTGAACAATTACGCCAGTGCATTCAGTGTCTTAGATGAATTGAATCATGTCTTTGAAAAGTAAACTGCCAAAGTTCACTTCAGAAGAAATACAGAACCTCACTAGCTCCATATTTATTAAAGAAGTAAAATTTGTAGTTGAAAGTGTTCCCCCCAGTGAAAGCTCCAGGTCTGAATGGCTTCACTGGCAGGTTTCACCAGACCTTCCCCACCACCCCCTTCCTTTAAGGAAGAGGTAATACCAATTCTACAAACTCTTCCAGAAAATAGGTAAGGGAGGAACAATTACCAAAGCATTCATTATTTTTTTTTAAAAGAGTTTATTTATTTATTTGACAGAGATCACAAGTAGGCAGAGAGGCAGGCAGAGAGAAAGGAGGAAGCAGGCTTCCTGCTGAGCTGAGAGCCCGATGTGGGGCTCAATCCCAGGACCCTGGGATCATGACCTGAGCCGAAGGCAGAGGCTTTAACCCACTGAGCCACCCAGGTGCCCCAGCATTCATTATTTTTAACATCATCTGTTATCAGGCAAACTTCTATTTCTGTGTGTGTACATTTATATAAATATTTAAGATTTTTTTTTCGAAGATTGATTTATTCTAGAGAGAGAGTGAGCCTGTGGGGCAGGGGAGCACAGAGGGAGGGAGAGAAAGAATCTCAAGCACACTCCCTTCTGAGCATGGAGCCTGATTCGCGGCTCTATCCCCAGACCCTGAGATCATGACCTGAGTCAAAATCAAGAGTCGGACGCTCAACCAACTGAGCCACCGAGGCGCCCCAAGATTTTATTTTATTTTATTTTATTTTTAAGATTTTATTTATTTATATGACACAGAGAGGGAGAGAGATCGTGAGAGAGGGGAGACAAGCAGGGGGAGTGGGAGAGGGAGAAGCAGGCTCCCCACTGAGCAGGGAGCCCGAAGTGTCAGTCCCAAGGCACTGGGATCGTGACCTGAGCCGAAGGCAGCCGCTTAAAGACTGAGCTACAAAGGCGCCCCGTCCAAGATTTTATTCTTTTTTTTTTTTTAAGAGAGATTTTATTTATTCATTTGACAGCGAGATAGCGAGAGAGGGAACACAAGCAGGGGGGAGCAGCAGAGGGAGAAGGCGAAGCAGGCTCTCCGCTGAGCAGGGAGCCCAATGTGGGGCTCAATACCAGGACTCTGGGATCATGACCTGAGCTGAAGGCAAATGCCCAACCATCTGAGCCACCCAGGCACCCTATCAAGATTTTATTCTTAATCTCTACACCCAAGGTGGGGCTCAAACTCAGCCCTGAGATCATGAGTCACATGCTCCACCAACTGAGCCAGCCAGACACCCCCTTTATATTTTTAAAAGTGTTGTCCAGTTTTTTTTTTTTTTCCCTTCACAGCAGACCTATGAGATAAGTAGGGCAAATAACACCGTTAAGATGAACTGAACTGTTTAGTTTGACCTTTCAGTTATCAAATTGGGAGAGGAACACATCTCCTTATTCCTAGTCCTCATATTACTACTGTTAACAAACTGCCCCTTCAGTGGGTTTTTTTGTAACAGCCTTTGGGGACAGGACTAACAAGTGCTGATTTCAAGGAAAAACTTAAAATCCTCAGCCCTTAAATTGAAGACTGGGTTAGACTCAGTGCCCATGCAATGCTTGACACTTATCAAGCCCTCAATAAATATGGCAGAACGAGGATCAGAATTGCAATATTAATCATCCCTTCGGCATAGGATTTAAATTAGGATTGCAGTTGGAACTGGATAAAAAGATAGAAACATCTTATTTGGTTTAAGGAACACATCAGAATGCTCAGTGGAAGAGCTGGGTGGTCTGAGATTGGCTATCCCTTTTAGCCGTTAATCTGGTGGTGGCCTTTCTTTGCATTTAACTATCAATATATCTGAAGTGTAAAACACACTTTTATGATATTGTGGCATAGTAACTCACACTTAAATGTCAATAGAGACACTTGCAAAGACCTACAAGGTTCAATAATTTTTGGTGTGGGTTTGTTTCTCCTGTCATCACCCATTATGTATTTTTTTACAGCTTTTAAATTGCCACGGAGAGAAATTGGTCAGGATCATAATAGATGGCCAAGGAGCTGCCAAGGATACCGTTGCATGGATGGGAAAAAGTTCAATACTGCCTTGATTTTATTTATCTAAATTGTAGGCTATGACTTCAATATAATTCATGTTGCTAATATACCAAGGTAATGGCAAAGCACAAAATTATGCCATATGTTGAAGAAATGCTTTTACTCCATGAAGTTTTAAAGTCTGAGATATGTTTCTAACTCCAATTATATACAAACTCCTTTTTGTCAGCATGTATTAATCAGATTTTAGCATATTGACTTAAATTATAATCGCATCTCAACAGTTAAATTAGAGATATTTTAGAGATTTTAGTTTATGGTTATGCAAATTAATTTTTATGTCTCTTGAATGTCTTCTCTAAACTAAGGCTATGAGAGAGCATAAATTGTCTGGTAATAGCAGAGGCTTTTTCTTAAAATAGAGGATTTGTTAGAATAACCTGGAGGGGTCTTGGTAACCCTTAAGCTGCTGATGTCCAAAATCTGTGCAAGCTGGATGATGCCAGATAAGCACCGTGTCTTAATTTTATGGCTGTTTGAAAAATATGACTGTTACTTTAGTTGGGGGTAGATACTTCAGTTCTCCTTTAACCCTTCCATATTTTGTGAATATGCTCTGCCAAAGTGGTATGTAAAAACCCAAGATTCATAGTAACTACTCCAACATTGCTATAACCCATTTTTTTTTTTAAAGATTTTATTTATTTATTTGACAGAGAGATCACAAGCAGGCAGAGAGGCAGGCAGAGAGAGAGGAGGAAGCAGGCTCCCCGCTGAGCAGAGAGCCCAATGCGGGGCTCGATCCCAGGACTCCGAGATCATGACCCGAGCCGAAGGCAGCAGCTTAACCCACTGAGCCACCCAGGCGCCCCTATAACCCATTTTTCTTAAGATTTATTTATGGTGAAATTGCCAGGTTGTCATGAAAGGTGACTGGATCTACTAGTTCGTGCTTTATTCCATTTAATTAAGAGAGGAGTGGGTGTCAGAGTAACACCCACCTGGGACTGTGGTGCCTTAAGAGGAGTTCAGTACATTACAAGGACAGAGTTGTTGGAAAGCACCATCTGGAAGACATTTGCCCATAGTGGTGCCAAATTCTACTTTCTCATAAATCTTGGAACAATTGCATATCTAACCTTGCCCAGTGATGGGTTTAGGTGTGGCCTAACTAAATTTAAAGAGGACTGACACTTGAGAGAAGAAATTCAGTAGATTTTAATAAAGGAAAAAAAAAATACCACGTAAAATTATTTTGTGGGATTGTGATCTTGTAATGAGATATCAAGAATTTGTGTGTTACTTACAAATATGCCAGCGAACTAGACTGATAACTTCAAGCAGTTCTGAGAATTGCTATAGTACACATTCATTTATATTTTTTTAATGGTGATCAGAGCTTGGAGGAGAGTACAGCTGAGTAAAATTTATAAGGCAGCCTTTATCTCTATTTATAATGTATATGTTTTAATCTAAAAGAACAAAAGGCCCTTTACTCCCCTGCTCTCTGGAGCAGGAGGCTTAGATAATCAACAAACAGGATACTTTGCCCCGGAATAATTCTGTGACTGGATGAGGCAGTGCCTTGGCCTGATTTTTAAAGATTCACAAACTGGAGTTGTGCTAGCCTAACGGAGAGCAGTTCCTCTCTCCACACTCCTTTCTATTAATAAAGTTTGTGTTGTCTATATGTGGCTTGTTAATGATAGGGGTGTTAACGACCACAGTTAATCTTCCTCCTCAACTCTTTCTTAATCCAGTCTCTTAAATAGACATTTAAAAAGCTTTTAACTCCTCTTGAATTGGGTGCTCATGGGCTTTTGGTGGAGGTGGAGTGATAGTTATCAGCCCATTTAACAAAACCTGAGACAGCCAGGACAGCTGTAATGTGTATCTCTATGCCGTGTTTTTGTTAAAATGCCACATGGCTAATACTTTGGAAATCATAAATCTAGTGGAAGAAAACATCTTTATGGAGGGTATTTTAGTTTTATGCTGAATGTGTTACAAACTTAAAATCATTGGTGCTTCTAGATCCATAAAGAACAAAGAATACAGACCAGATTAAAACGGTTCTGTAAATTTGGTTTCTTTTCATCTGTTTTATTTATTACAATAAGGCTATATAGAGGATGCCTTGAAGACAGTGCTGCAGCTGACAATCTAATCTTCACTTAAGCCACTAACTTTCCCAAAGCCCTTTGGGGAGAAATGGGAATTTCTCAAGCCTGGGCCAACTGAAGTCACCCATCAGCAGCATATTTGATTAATACATGTGATACAGAGCTTTGCATATGCCCTCACTCCTTTCCCCTCTTTCTGGAGTCTTTCTGGAGAATTTTACCTTCTTACTGGGCTTACAGATTTTATATTGGAACTCTTTAATAGGGGTGCCTTGTTGGCTCAGTCGGTAAAGCATGAGACTCTTGATCTTGGGGTTGTAAGTTTGAGCCCCACGTTGGGTGTAGAGATTATGTACATATAAAATCTTTGGGGTGGGGGAAGAAAAAAGAAACTCTAAAATGAAGAGAGAGCTCACTTATGATGTGTTTTGACATTTAGTCTGACTACCACCTCCAGATAGTTCAGTGGGTGGTTCAGTGAGGCAGTTTACCATTTGGTTCTTCATTACTTTTTTAAAAATAACAAAGCAAGCTCAGAGAAAGATTTAGAATTATGTTGTATATATACTTTTTTGCTTGTAAGTAGTGATGAAAATAAAATGTGCTACACCAAGATCTAAGAAAAGCCACCAAGACAGCTGGCATTGCCAAGTAGTGACTGGAGGGACTAGAGCAGAGCCTGAACTGGACAAACAGAACCCAGAAACCCTATGTGGGCGATTCTGTGAATCCAGGATTGACAAATGGAAATAGCTAACCATTCCCTCTGTTCTGGATTGCCCCAGTTTTCTCTAATGGCTTCTCTAACTTCTGGGGACTTAGAATTTCTTACATATTTTTTCTAAAAACCTTTATAACGAGTGGAGTTTTTTGGTTCTCCTCTTTCTGCTTCACTTCCTCACCTCTTCCTTTTTTTTTTTTTTTTTTCCCCTGTAAGATTTATCTGTTAAAGAAGTCTGTCATCGACTTGGAATGTGGGTTCTGCCTGTGCCTGACCACAGTGCTCTTTGATGTTTTTCCAAGGCTGACTTCTCCCCAGATCCCTGGTTTAGGGGATTTTTTGCCCAGCACTCAGAGGCCTGTAAGGTGAATTTGCCTTGTGTCGTTGATATGAACGGTTGGTGGGGCCTGCTCTTTTCTCATGTCCTGATGGGCAGTTAAATTGCCAGAATCTATGTGTAGTTGTTGATACCTTTACCAGAGAGTCATTCTGTGTCGTTACAAAAGGGCTGAGAGCTGTTACGTCTGAAAGACTCTAGAAACTTGAGAAGCTGCTCACCCCTTCCTATGGAGATTTCCACAAGGATAGGGTTGCACTCGGAGGCTCATCCTCTCTTCCTTCGTCATGGTATCGGGATTCTACCTTAATCACTCCATCATCCTGCCAGCCATGCCTCATTTCTCATACTCGAACGCTCCCTTCTCTCAAGCTCAGCGTGAACCACCAGTCTTGATGCTTTATCTGGTACAGGCTCTAGCCCTTAAATTGTCCGTCTGGCTTTGTGTTTCATTTGACCCTAATACACTGGGTCGCACTGTCTAAAAGAAAATTATGTCCCCTCCGATGTCTGAGTGCATTTCTCATTTCTTACTGCTGCTCCTGAGCAGATCTGTAACTTCAAGGTTAAGATAAGACACATTCCATCAGAACTATGTCGTCATCCTTGCCAGCTTCTGATCTGTGACTGTCCCAGAGATTTACAAGACAGTTGCGTGCCATTCTTTACAGAATATTATGGTTGGACTCTGACTTCTGGCATCAGGCCCAATTTGATTTGTCAGCTGTTACAAAACCCATTTCCCAAAGAGAAAGGGACCTTAGCTGAGTGCCCTTTAGGCAGTTCTTGAAGAGGGGAAAGGAGGAAATTGATCTGATATTATTTCCGGATGTTTTAGGAAGGGGGTAGACACCAGAATATTTTTGTCCTTTTCCTTGTTGATTTCACTTTTTTTTTCCTTGAAAGGTTTCACTAAAATAATAATGTTGCTGTCATTTTTTCCTTTATCTTTTCACAGAATTACTGTTAGTCTTTTTATATTGCCATTTCCAGTGCTTTTCTGAGTGTTAGGGAGTAAGAATAAGTATTTTACCCTTAAGAGAGAATGTACCTTATTCTCCGAAGCTTTATTAGTTTACCCGTATCCGTACCAGTTAACAAAGATACTCCCCCTTCTTTCTTGCTGTCTACTAACATTTTGAGCTGCAGGAGTTACTGCATGTGATAAGGTTTACCGGCTTAGGAATTTGGAAGGTCACATATTTCCTGCTGCTGTTGAATTTGGCCCTATATTTTTACAAAAGCTTCTCTTTGGGGGACTTACCAGCTCTTTGGTCTCTATTTAAACTCACTGTTTCCCTAGGAGGTAGGCAGTGGGGATTTGGCCCATTTTAGTGATACTGAGGTTAGGTCTCAAATTATTTACTCAAGATCATACATGGCAAGTTGATCACTCAGTGAGAACCCTGATCTAATTCCTTCCCATTGTTTTTATATCCCTTAACTACAAAAGTATTAAAAGTTAGGAAAAGTCCAAAAAGACCTTTTTACCCAGAGATTTTTCTGACAGGTATATTCAAATTTGAGGAAATCTTCTGTAGTTAAAAACTGTCTACTCTCATACCCTATAATTTCTTCTGTTTGATAACTAAAATAATAACTGTTCTCCACCTTTTTCTCAGTTGGGGTCTTTGCTTTTGATTATCCCTTTTTCTTACTCTCCTATGACAGCTGCCTAAAGCTGTCTTAAAGACCAGAATCCTAAAGCAGAGGGAAGGCTTTGGAGCTCTCCAAAATGGTCTTTAGGGCCAGGAGAAAAGAAACTTTATGGGACTGCAAGTCTCTAAGTAGCTCTCTTCTTTATCACAATCCTTTTTTCAAGTATTAGGGATTATTGATATATGGAGTTTTAAATTACTATATAGTAATGCTTTGGGTGGGTAGTAATTATTTAAAAATTTGTTTCATAATATTACAATAACAATTAATGAAAAGTGGTTTTTGTTTTTTGTTTTACATTTTATCTATTTGAGAGAGCAGAGAGTAGTAGCGGGAAGAAGGGGCGGGGAGTAAAGGGAGAGAGAGAAGCAGACTTCCCACCGAGCAAGGGAGCCCTGTGCAGAGCTTGATCCCAGGACTCTGAAATCATGACCTGAGCCCAAGGCAGATGCTTAACTGAGTGAGCCACCCAGGCACCCTGAGGAGTGTTTTTTGTTTTTTGTTTAGATTTTATTTATTTGACAGAGATCACAGGTAGGCAGAAAGGCAGGCAGAGAGAGGGGGAAGCAGGCCCCTCACTGAGCAGAGAGCCCCAGGAGGGGCGCCATCCCAGGACCCTGGGACCATGACCTGAGCCGCTGAAGGCCAAGGCTTAACCCACTGAGCCACTCAGGCACCCCCCACCCCGAAAAGTGTTTTTTTTTTTTAAAGATTTTATTTGTTTATTTGACAGACAGAGATCACAAGCAGGCAGAGAGGCAGGCAGAGAGAGAGGAAGGGAAGCAGGCTCCCCGCTGAGCAGAGAGCCCGATGCGGGACTCGATCCCAGGACCCTGAGATCATGACCTGAGCCGAAGGCAGCGGCTTAACCCACTGAGCCACCCAGGCGCCCCCGGAAAAGTGGTTTTAATAAAACAATAATGGTTGTGGCTGGACTGCTCTCCTCTTTAAAAACTACTTAAGGATTACATTTTTTTCTACTTGTAATTTCAGTGGATAGGTTCTTTGGTAGTGCTTCAAGTGTCTGGATTCTGTTTCTGTATCTAATAATCCCTCAAAGAAGGAAAGTTGTAGAGTATCTTGAAATACTTCCCTTCCCCCCTTCATGTTATCCCGCATCCCCCCAAGCAATTTTAATTAACTGTTCAGTGACAGATGGTAGAAAAGGCCTTATTTAAAGTGCTTCTGGTGGGCTGGGTTAGGGGTGAGGGGTTTGTACTGATCCTGTTGTAGAGGGACCTAGCTTTTCCCCTCCCCCTTCCAGTTGAGCTATAATCCTGTTAGATGATCTTAAAATGCTATTGATTAATTCCCGGTGCTCTTAGAGGAATAAGCACAGGTTTTGGGTTTAAAACCCAAGAACCAATTCCCTTGAGTTCTGAATGCCTTGGTTTTGAGGCCAGGAGAGTACCTTCCAACTTCTCCACCCAGTCTTTACTGAAAAGGAAAGTTAAGCCTTTTAACTTTTCCGTTTGCCTCTCCGCACCCCCCCCCCCTTAGTCTAGTACTGCTGCCAGTTGCCATGGTAACGGGCTGGGACAGCTGCGCAGTGGCTCCCAGGCAGCTGGGTGGGGGCGGGGGAGCTGCCAGCCCGCCAAGCCCTAGACCTGGGAGGGGAGGCCCCTCCTGTTAGCCCAGAGGGAAAGAAAGAACTGGGGCGATCCGGTAGGTAAAGAAGGGAACCCCCATTCATCTTCTACCTTTGGGGCTCCTCTTCTGCATGAAGGTATAAAGGGAGATTTTCCTCTTTCCTCCCTCAAACTGAAGAACACATATGTAAATCCTTGTTTTTCCTCGTGAGGCAGGGGAGGCCATAGCCACAATGCTTAACTGCATGCATCTAACCCGGGGCTGGTTTTAACCCCAGCGCTCTGACCTAAACTGCTCAGCTCCCGGAAATTCCAAGGTGAGTGGGGGTGGGGGTGGGGTACTCTCCCTGGAATATGACATTTCCTGTCTCTGGTGAGATTGGAGGCTGTTTGTATTTTAAATAAATAAGATTTTTTTTTTCTTGAAGCTTAGGAATCTCTTCTAAATTCATGGGAAAATTATTTTGAAACTCCTGTCTACATTCTCCCCCTCCACCCCCTCTTCTGAATAAAGTACTTTAATAAAAACTTAAGTTTTTTTTTATAGGGGAGTAATGGGTACAGTCAGTTTTTTTGGGTAGGCAGACCTATTTATTGCTAATAGGTTCTGGAGATACGGTTTCCAACTAGATGTTCTTGGAATAATTCCTTAAATTTTGCTAACTTGAAGTAAATGGATAAATGCAACTTTTTATGTTACTTGACTTGAACACAATTCTGAGATTAGTAGTGGCCTTCCCTGTTCCTGGGAGTCATCTTCTAGTCAGGATGGAAATATTTTTAGAGAGTGCTGAAAAAAAAATCTTTTAAGATTACGGAAGAATAAAAATGGAGTTCAGCTAAGAAAACAGTTCTGCTACTCTATAATCCAGACTGTAGGCACCATTTAACTTGGTTAAAGAATTCTTAAAAGTGATTATGGAAACAACAATGTGGGAATTTTAAAAACTAGATCTGTGTTGAGTACCCCCTGGTTGTGCATATTTCTGAGCTTAACTCAATTTCCATTTGTGTTGCTTTGCTTCAGCTTTCCTTGGGCCTATGAATGGTTCCTCTGTGTTTTGAGGCTTCGTGTTGATGTGAGTTTGGGGCCAGACTTCTTTTTTCTTCTCTTCTTCCTTTGGCCCAAAGTCAATTCCAGTTAAGAGAGGTACCTCCTTAACCATTTGGATTAGTTGAGCCATGAGAATTACTGAATTTTTTTAGTTTTTGGACTAAAAGTATTTGTTGTTGTTCTTGCCTCTCTGCCATCCCTAAGTGAAAAAAAGACTTCATGTATCTGAGATGCCAGCCTTGCTTTTGTGAACTGATGGATGCTCTAGGGACAAGCTCAGTTTGTTTGAGGGAAAGGTATACCAAGTCACTGAAGACAGTGGAGAAAGATGCCTGAGCAGGCCTTTTTGTGCTGCCAAGAGACTAGTCAAGATCCTCAAAGCAGGGGAAGGTTACATTTTGGGGCTTTTCTTTTTTCATTTTTATGAAGAACCTTATTCACCTTAAAGGTAAGGTTTTAATTTTGTCACTGTTCTCTTAACTGGTAGTTTTCTGCATTTGTTTGAGATCCTGGCTTGTTAACAGTTATAGAAGTACCCAGGAGTAACATACCCACATCACTTGTCTTTTGGAATCTGAAATTAGAGGAGTTAGTTGTGTGTATAATAATGATTTTGGTCGTGTGAGCTGAAGAAAAAGTTGTTTTTGGATAAGTGGGGATTGACCATTTTCTTCTTATATTCTTAGGAACCATCTATAGAATGCTTCAAGACCCAAGAGAAGGGTACATGGCAACTTTGTGTTATCCCCTCTGCATTCCATCAAGAAAAGACAAAGTTTTAATTCCTTGCATGGATTTCAATCATTTTGTCCTTCCTCTTTGCAGGAACCCGGTGGCCTTAGTCCTTCAGGTGGAACAGCGTGCAACATGGGAAAGAAAACCAAGCGGACAGCTGACAGTTCTTCTTCAGAGGATGAGGAGGAGTATGTTGTCGAGAAGGTGCTAGACAGGCGTGTAGTTAAGGGGCAAGTGGAATATCTACTGAAGTGGAAAGGCTTTTCTGAGTAAGTGTCTTCTTTAGGCCTTAGCACTCTGTAGAGGTGGACACCTTTGGTTTCCTTCCCCATGAGCCACTGCCATCTTTGTCTTTTTCTCTCCTCACCTGCACTCCTCCTAAGAGTCAGAAGACACAGCAATAAACTAAATAGAGGCTCTCCCTTCGAGCTGGTGTTCTAATGATAATGCTTTTGAGAGATAATATAATGAATTGGTTAGGTGCTTAGACGAGGAGCCAGATTGCTTAGGTCCAGATTCTTGTTCCACCACTTATGAGCTGGGTGACCTTGGTTTAGTTCCTTAATCTTTTCCCTCCTCAATAAAATAGGAAGAGGAAATAGTACTTGTCTTAGAGATGTTGGGTATATGTAGAGACTGACAGGTAAGCTCAGTGTAAATAAATATAAACTATTATTAGGGCACCTGGCTGTCCCAGTTAGTACAGCATGTGACTCTTGATCTCAGGAATGTGAATTCGAGCCCCATGTTGGGTGTAGAGATTACTTAAAATCTTCTTTTAAAAAAGTATAAACTGTTACTGTTAGTATTCTTATGGATATAACTAAGCTAAAATATATACATTGAAGCAGAAGTCATCCATTCCATAGCCCATAGCTTTCCAGAATTATCCTTGGATCTCACAAGTGACCTAGAGTGAAGTATTCCTCTTAATGAGAAACTTAAATCTGAGGCCACGTTTTTTTCCCTCCCAATATTTATTTTTTTAATTTCAAATCTATAGCTTAGGCAAAAGAAATTGAACACTCAGATACACACCACCTAATTTCTGCAATTAATACTTTAATAAAATCTGTCTGGCTTTTTGTTTTTGTTTTTTTGAAGACCTTAAACCCCCCCCCCCTTTTTTTTTTTTTTTTTTTTTGTCAATGAGCTTTAAGAACGATACTGAAGTATTGACTAGAATGTCTGTTAGGAAATAACTGGCTTTAAGCTCAAGTGCTAAAGGTGATTATTCTTTTTCCTTGGAATAAACACAACTAGACACATTGAGGCACAGAGGAGGTAGCTTGAAAGGTAAAATATGTGTAATTGTTAGACATCTTGCCTCAGTTTTTGATTAATTCTCTTCCTCAGGATGCCTGATAACAAATAATGGATTTTCCAGAACCCAGTGCACTGGTCGGAACTGGTACAGTCTTCTTGGAGTGGCTTGGAATAGAAATATAATGCAAGGCACATGGGGAATTCTATATTTCTGGTGGCCGCATTAAAGAAATTTTTCTTTTAAAGATTTTATTTATTTATTTGACAGAGAGAGAGAGATCACAAGTAGGCAGAGAGGCAGGCAGAGAGGAAGAGGGAAGCAGGCTCCCTGCTGAGCAGAGAGCCCGATGTGGGGCTCGATCCCAGGACCCTGAGACCATGACCTGAGCCCGAGGCAGAGGCTTAACCCACTGAGCCATCCAGGCGCCCCAAAAGAAATTTTAATAATTTATCAGTGTATCAGATTTTCAACATTAATAGTATAAATTTCAACATTAACAGTATAAAAATTAAGATATTTTACATTACCTTTTTCATGCTGAGTCTTAAAAATCTCATGTATTTTACATTTTATAGCACATCTCAGTTCAGACTAGTCACATTTCAAGTGTTCAGTTAGCCACATGTGGCCAGTAGTTAGCACACTGAACATCACAGCTTTAACGTGTAGGACTTATATGTACTAAATGGTTCGAATTTTGATGGTACATTTGGACAAAGGTCTGAATCAGGAGCCTTTGGAACATACCTAAGGTTATTTTACTACATAAGTCAGCGTTTCTCATTTGGAGCACTTTTGGCATTTTAAGTGGACAGTGCATACACTACAGGATACTTAGGATCTCTAGCACAGAGAGCATGAAATGTGGGTAGTACAGCAATCAGAGTATGCCCTCCATATTTCTGAAGAGGAGTGATACCACCACATCCTTTAGAGTTGAGAAATTATGAGTTTGAGAGACCTAGAAATAGGAATTAAAATAACATTGAAAGATTTTAAGGGTGTTTATTGGGCTCATTGAGTCACCATTGGAAGTTGTTGGTCATTTCGAAGGTTCTTGAGACTGTGTCTGTATTTGAGTTACTGGTAACTTAATAGATTAAAGAGGGAAAGGAAGTTTGAGGTGGATGGATTAAAGCACTTGTCCTTACTTTCTCAGAAGTGCCCAGGATTTCATTAAAAGACTAAAACAAATTTTGCCCTGTTAGCATTAGCTAACTAAGTACCTACTGCTTGTTGGGCAGTGGTCAGATTCTTCTACCTCATGTGTTTTCTTTCATTCTCATAACAGCCTTTAGAGGTATTTTCAGTTTACAGATGAGGAAGTTAGCGAAGCTATTTGCCGAAGATGGCATAACTGGTAAGTGCTGGCCCAAGGATCTAGTATCAGATTTCTTTGGCCCTAATGCATAGGCTCTAAATTATACCATGCTGTCTTTTGGGTGGAAATTGGTTGTTGTAGAAGCAGCAATACCAATATGGTAGGAAAAGAGAGAATCCCATTATAGGACTGTCTTTCCTTGCTATCCGTAGAGATTTGCTCCTCTCCCTCCATGTCTGCTTGCTTGTGTTCAGTGTTCGCACGCCTCTTGCTTTTGGTGTCTTAATTTCTTTTGGTATCCTAGAAGAAACTATGTGGTTTGTGGATTTGGGGGAAAGTTACTGTATGAGGTGGGGTTTTTGTTTTTTTTTTTTTGCCTTTTGCTGAAAGAAGAGCTATGAAGGAGAGGCTTTTCTAGTTTTAGCTCAAATGATTTCGAAATAAATCTTGTCTCATTCTCAAGCTCTTTTTGCAGAAAGTTTTAAATCTAGAGTAAATACCTTATTTTTCCATTATTCTCCTTATTTGAGTCTAGTTATGGTGTGTGTTCAAACCACGCCCATCTAAAGATACCTTATTTGAAAACGAAAATAAAATATTTTAAATGGATAGTACATACATTAAATAATTTTTACCCAGGTCAATGAAAGGACTGTAGAAACTGTTTCTATGATATATTTCCAGATATACTTTAATATAAACTAGTCCTTACCGAAGGAACTTCTGCCACTGGCTAGCAGTGAAGAGGATGCCTGGTCTGGTTTTTCCTGTGGAGGTACATCTCACGATTTGATTCCATAAGCCTGTAATGTAGTTGGTAGTTTGGTTTTCTGAAACCCCTGCCGGGAATAGAAACAACTTTGTGAATAATAACTGTTTTCCTCATAATAGGACTCCCTTGATTCAAGTTTAGTTAGATTCAGTTATTCGGGGTTTTAAAAATTAATATTAATATTAATATTTGTTTTTTGTTAATATAAAAATGTGTTTTGACTGCCTGGTAACAGTAGACTTGGTTCCACAACATAATTAATGTACTCCAATCCCACGTCTGAGTCGTCGTCTTACTGTTCACCTATATTCTAATGATTTAAGCCCTTATACTACCTTTTTTCTTAATAAAAATCTTGCAGTACTTCCAATCTTGAAATAATTTATTGACATTTGTTCAAAATGTAAGTAACAAGTTAAAGATAGTGTAAATTGGGGATGCATGCTTTGTTACACTGTTCTCTCAGGATTTGCATAGACGATTATATGAAATCACATTATTTTATAAAGCAGAATTCATATTTTGAGTCTTAAAAAAGTTTTTTGAGGTATAATTTAGGTACTATAAAATTCATTCATTGAAAGTATACAATTCAGTGAATTTTAGTAAATTCATAGAGTTGTCAACCATTACCACACTCCAGTTTGGGATATTCCAATAATTTCCCCAGATTCCCTTGAGCTCATTTATAGTTAATCTCAATCCCACATTTTGTCTCTAAATGTGTCTTTCCTACATTTCATATAAATGGGATCAGACAATATATAGTCTTTTGTATCTGGTTTCTTAGCATATTATTTTTGAGGTTCTTTCATGTTGTGGCATGTATTAATTAGTATTGTGTACCTTTTGTTGCCGAATAGTATTCTCCTTTATAAATGTACCACATATATTCATCCATTCACAAGTTGATGGACATTTGAATTGTTTTCGGTCTTTGGCTATTGAAATACTGCTACAAGAAATTGCAAGTTTCTTTGTGGATATATTTTTTCATTTCTCTTATCAAGATTCCTAGGATCAAATTTGTTATCTCTTTTAAGTGTAGGTTTTTTGTTGTTGGTGGTGGTGGTTTTTTTTGTTTTTGTTTTTTGTTTTTCATTGTGCCTACTTGTCTTCTTTAAAAGAAAGCACTGGATTTTTTCCCCTCCTCATTCTTTTCCTTTTTTTTTTTTTTTTTTTTTCCATTCTTTGTGCCCAGGGAGCACAATACTTGGGAACCTGAGAAAAATTTGGATTGCCCTGAGCTAATTTCTGAGTTTATGAAAAAGTATAAGAAGATGAAGGAGGGCGAAAACAACAAACCCAGGGAGAAGTCGGAAAGCAACAAGAGGAAATCCAATTTCTCAAACAATGCTGATGATATCAAATCCAAAAAGAAGAGAGAGGTAAGCTTCTTTCTCCCCTTTTCCCACAAACAGTTGTTTTTGCCTCTTGCTGGACTCCCCTTACTCCCCAAGTGGTATTTTGGTGGTTTCTGTTCTAATGATGGCCTGCAAGGTAAATTGTTGAACAAAAGAGCTTCCAGGGAGGTGTGTTGATTAACTATAGCGCCCCCTCCTGGCTGAATGAGAAATGTACTGTATATTTCACTGACTTGTATTAAAGTGGCAAAATTAAGACCCTGTAAAACAGCAGCTACTCCCTATCTTCTCCATAAATAGGCAGGTAAGTTATCTTAGCAAGGGAGGGACTTGGTGAAGTTTTTAAGGGTAGAAAACGGCTTTAAAAAGTTTAGTACTTCTTGGAGCACCTGGGTGGCTCAGTGGGTTAAGCCTCAAATACATAAATCTTTTTTTAAAAAAAGTTTACTAAGTCTTTCTTCCTTTTGTTTCAAAGATAGCACTTATTTTCAAACTTTTATATTCCCTTTTTTAAAATTGATGTGAAATTCACATAACACACAACCATTTTATTTTTTACTTTTTATTTTTTTAAAGATTTATTAGAGGGGCGCCTGGGTGGCTCAGTGGGTTAAAGCCTCTGCCTTCAGCTCAGGTCATGATCCCAGGTCCTGGGATCAAGCCCCGCATCGGACTCTCTGCTTAGCCAGAAGCCTGTTTCTCCCTTTCTCTCTGTCTGCCTCTCTGCCTACTTGTGATCTCTGTCAAATAAATAAATAAAATCTTTAAAAAAAAAAAAAAAAAGATTTATTAGAGAGCACGTGTGCGAGTTATTGGGGGAGGACAGAGGGGGACGGGATAGAGTCACAAGCCGACTCCACCTGAACACGGAGCCCAGCGTGGGGCTTGATCTCAAGACCCTGAGATTACAACCTGATCCAAAACCAAGAGTCGGATGCTCAACTGACTGGGCCACTGAGGTGCCCCACAATTAACCGTTTTAAAGCATACAGCTCAGTGGCATGTGTATTCTCTTTTGATTCTATTATTTCTGCATTTTCCAAATAAATTTTCATCTTCCTTTTGAATCTTTATTGTTCAGTTTGAAAAGTATGCTTATGAAATTTTGGTTTGATGTAGTTGCTTTAGTTCTTCTGATCATTAATTCTCAAGTAACTCAAATAAGCACTGTTCTTGCCTTTCTTTTTTCATCTGTATCTTTTTTATCTTTGTACACACACAGACACACACACTCCCCCTCCTTCATTTATTTCAAGGTTATGAAGCCTTTTGTGGTGAAGCATGTATCATACCTTTAACGTTTAATAAAATAAAAGCATAAGTCCACTTCTGAATCTTCTAGCATCACTGCCATAAGCATCTCTATTTATCTTCATTCTGCTTGATACCCATCTTTCTAGAACGTTCATTCTCAGCCCTGGCTGCACAGTAGAGTCATCAGTGTAGGGTGGGAGGGTTCTTAAAAAGACCCAGTACCCAAGATTCACCCCAGACTAGTTAAATTCCGATTTCTGTGAGTTGGACCTAGGCACAGAATTTTAAAAGACTGACACAAGTGATAGAGAAAATGGGAGAACAGTGTTCCAAAAAGAATTGAAGTAAGAGTGAAAGATTGGAGGCTGCAGGTGGAAGTGGACTCTAGGTTTGTGTCTCTTTGTTTTCCGGATTAATTTTATTTTTTACAACCTTACTTTTAAAACCACTCTATTCTGGTAAGGTGTGTATATCATTATGATATAGTGTACTGATAAGAAATTTGAGAGTGCCTTCTCTAAGGAGCTAAGACTTGGTCCTTTCTTTCTATTTTCTTTTTTATTAGTCCTTTGTATTCTGGCTTTTGTCATTTGATTCATTTTTTTAACTAAGTAAAGAGACCAAAAAACAGCACAGCAGAAGACTTGTGACTAGCCATTTGTGACATACAGTGTGTATTTCCTCAACCTAAGGTTTCTGTCCTTTCAAAAAGGAGCAGTCTGGGTTTAGACCTGCTAGCCAACATAGAGAGTTTCATTCTTAGGCCAGGTTCTGATGCTGCTGACCTTGAAAACAACCCCCCATACGTCCTTTGTAATGTTCACCTGGGGCCCCTGGCAGCATTCTCAGCAGTGCTGGCGACTGTCAGGTAGGTAGCCAGGAAGATAGGTGATTGTATGTTTTAAAGGTACAGGAGGGGATTGCGTTTCTTTCTTTAGACCACTGCAGAAGAAATTTGTTAGTCGGCATTATGCCTGATTTAAGATTACTGCCTGTGTGATGATTTTAGCATTTTCCTCGCCTCGGCTCCTTTTCAGCAGCTTGAACATTTTTCTTCCCTTCCCTCTCTATGTGGCAAACTGTTTTCAGCCGCCAGCTATGATTTATGACTCAGTTCGTGCGCCAGCATTCCAGCTGTGAGCAGCTGTGTGCACATCTGGGAACCTCCTCCCCTTAAGCGTCCCCAAAAGAGGCTGTGTTTTTGAGTCAGTATCTTCCCTGATCCGTGGATGGAATTTCCTTCCCAGTGTGGGTTCTGGTATCTTTGGGGACCACCTGGATCCTGAATACTTTGTATCTCTCAGAAAAAAGCAGGGTGAATGTCAGATCAAAGAGATTTTATTATGAAAATCAGACATCGGAGATTTAGTTCATTTGGGCAGTCTTACTAAATCTTTTTTATGTTGCCACTAGATAAGTTTGCATTATGTTCCATAATAAGGTTTTTAAAATTACCTGGTTTGTTTAAAATGTCGTTTTGTACTTAGCAGTGCCAGCACACCCGAATCGGACTCTGCGCCTTGTCTCAGTGGCATGATTACATTTTGAATAATCTTCAAGAAAATTGCCAGTTTGTTTTAAGTCACTGTCCAGTTCTATTCTATAGTGCTAACAACTCATCCACATCAGGAGGGGATAGGCACAGACCAGGGCCTCTTCTCCCAAATGTGTGGGTATTGTGAGCTCTGAAAGAAATCTGCTGTTTTATGGTACTGCCTTGAATGATTCTTACCTCTGTTCTTTCATCGGTATAGACGACTGTGTGAAAAGAAGTATTAAAATATTGGTCAATGTTAAAAATATATATATATTGGTCAGTGTTAAGGCAAATTAAATGTCTAAGAAAATTAAGATTGAGAGGTGGTATATTTGAAGTTTGTAAAATGAAAAAGGGTTTAGTTCAGGTAAGCATGGACTTGTTTATTATCTCAGAAGCAACAGGGGTATCAATTCATAATATCAAGGAGATTAGAGAGTTAGAGATAAGAGAGTTAGAGTTCTTAGATGGTGCCTCCAGAATATCTTAAGGGCTATGAACAAGTTTTAAGGGCTGCTTCTAATCCTTGAAGGAGTATGGAAGAACAACTGCATCTTCTTACAAAAATATTTCTTGGCATCACTGTCACTGGCTGGCCCACTACTGTATTTCTTAAGTTGTAAGAATTCTTTGAATTGGTGACAAAAATGAACTTAGATTGTGCTTTTTTGAACTGAGAAACAGGTTTTTTTGTTTTGTTTTCTTTTTTTTTTTTTACTCTAAGCTGTAATCTTTCTTTATCTTCTATTTATAGCAGAGCAATGATATCGCTCGAGGCTTTGAGAGAGGACTGGAACCAGAAAAGATCATTGGGGCAACAGATTCCTGTGGCGATTTAATGTTCCTAATGAAATGGTGAGAGAGATTGGGCCTCACTGTACAGTTGTCTTCTTTGCTGGTGGCTTGAATTTGTATGGAAGATAGGGAGGGAAGATGGAGTATTCCCCAACTAAGAATTTTCATTATCAAGGATCTTTGGCTAATAACACCTGTTAGTATTAATAGAAATTATGGTTGGAAGTGGATTTAAGACATTCTCAGGCTTTGGTGTTAAGCCAAATTATTTTAGCCCCAGTACCTAAGATAGTTTAGAGGTAGGAAACATATATAGACATGACCTAACCATTTATTTACACAGTTCTGAATCATTTACCGTCAGACCATGAGCCTGTGGCCATAAGATAGGAGTTGAGTGAGGCTTTCTGCCATCACTGAGGATCAGAACAACTGAATAATGTCTAAAGAATAATCTCAACAAAAAGCATTAAGACTAATACTAGCCAAAGTGTAAGTTATTTCATCCGGTGGAGGGGGCGTCTCTTAGAGGAAAGCGTAGTTACTTCCCCTCAATTGGGTTTCTTAAAGACAGGGTGAGATTTATGGTGTGGCCCTCACTGCCTCTCTGTTTCCAAGTGTTCTGGGCTTATGATTTAAATTCGGTCTCTAAATAGAGGCTTCATGCTGCATTGCCACTGAGGAAGCTAATTTACCTTAAAGTTGTAGAATCAAAAGGTTTAATATTTTATCTGATCGAAATTTTGCTGGGAAATTACCCAGAAGCCTCGATTTGAAGAATCATTATACTCTGTCAGAAGTAAGGAGCTGTACTGACTCTTTTTCCCACTCAGCCATATGTGTTACTTATGATTTACATTCACATACTAACTAGCTTTTTTTCCCACCACAGTCCAAATTTGAGTGTCTGCTCCGAGCTGTGTGTTTTCCCCTCCTCCTCCTCACTCATAATACTTACCTCTATGAATTAAACCTCTCAGTTTTCTCAAAAGGGAGGTAGTTGTCTTTGCTCAAATCTCAGTGGAATTTTAATTTACGATACTTTTTTTTTTCTCAGTTTGGAATACTGGTTAAGGGACTTGCTACATTTTTTTTTGTTATATATGGTAGTAGAGCCTTTGTAACTTGGATAATTGAAATTTGCAGCTAATTCCTACATTTCACTTTAGTGACTAGATTTTACATTCTCTCTTATTTTCCCATATGTGAATACTGTTGTAGACTTGAGTTTCTGTTTTCTTATTATTCCAATCCATAGTTCTCACCGAAAGGATAATGAGTGTTTAAAGGCCACAAGATGAGGAAGGTTAAGACCCTTTCACTCAGATGATCCGGAAACTGGATTGAACATTCTGTGCATAATCAATAGGACTGAGTGTAGGTTTGATTGTGTTCACTCAGTACCTACAAATCAAAATTATAGGAGTAAATTTATATAACTTCATTTTCAGCCTTTTGATTAAGCCTGCTATGTTTTTCATCTAAGTCCTAGCTGAAGACTTCTGGTTCCGTCTGATGTGGTAGTTAAATGATACTCACTGATAATTTATTCGCTTGAATTTCTCCTAGAAAATGTCGAGCTGTTAGGGTCCTTCTCACCTTGAAATCAAGACGGAGAGGAAATCAAGTCGGTTAAACTCATAACAATATAAACCTTGGTTTAAGTAGATTCTCTCTCACTCTCACTTCCTCTCCTTCTAAGTCTCATATTCTCTCTCTCCAGGAAAGACACAGATGAAGCAGACCTGGTTCTTGCAAAAGAAGCGAATGTCAAATGTCCACAGATTGTGATAGCATTTTATGAAGAGAGACTGACATGGCACGCATATCCGGAGGATGCGGAAAACAAAGAGAAAGAAACAGCAAAGAGCTAAAGGAGGGGGTGGTCTCTGTCATTTCTCTTTGTATATATTCACCTCCCTGCCTCCTCTCCCTTCTGCCCACCCCCTTCTATCCTAAACACATCCATAAAAAATGTGCTTATCACTGTGCTCCACAGGAGAAATGTTGGTATTGGTTCTCTTGTAACATAACTGATGGTCTGATTCATGATAAGTGTCTCTCTGTGAAGACCAGGCATTTACATACTGTGTGTAATTCCCACAATATTTTCCTTTGCCCTTATCTCTTCCTTCTGCTTCCCTGTGACCTCAAGATGAGTTTTAACTTTTTAATCACCTTAGAGTCTTGATCTTTTCAGGGTTGGTTGCTTTTTAGATTGGGGGATTTTGTTACAATGATGATGAGTTTTGGTTTCTTGCTTTGGTTCTTAGAACATGTTGATGACCAGCTAGCTTTTGTTTTGAGATGTTGGGATGGAAAAGATGTTCCCATCTTTTTTAAAAAGCCAGTAGCAACTGCCTACCTGTTGGGGCTTCCCAACCTCATTCAGCTTACCCAGTAGAATACAGGGTTCCTGGTGTGGTCGTCTGGGCCACCCTCTGCTGTTCGTCTCCACTCATCCTCCCAGAATAGCTCCATTCCTTGGAGGACTTGAAATGTTACACTCAGATTTGTCAAGACACTCTTAGCCCTAGGACTTTTGGCCTTGTTTCATAGCAATCCCTGATTCTGCTTCTGCAAGGTGGTGTAGTCTGTCATAAAATGACAAATTATGAACTGTGGAGATTTTTAGCTATTCGTACATGAGGATGATGGGGTAGGATACAGTTGTCTTTATGATCACCTTTGGTATATATGTATTTTTTCCTTCATCCCTCACATTTGGACTATATATTTATGTAGGTGTGAGTGACTGCCTGGTGCTTGCTTGTGCCAAGGTGCTAGGCACCCTCCAGCCCTGCCAGCTTTTGTGGCCTCCCAAAGCATTCCTGGTACCAAAGAGGCTTCAGACCTGACCCTCACTTCTCAGTGGACCCAAGTTTCCCCTTCATGCCATTATTTTCTGTGGGGAATTCTTGGAGGGGAGCCATCAGCCACAGTATCAATTTTAAATATTCATAGCGTTTGTAGTCGTAAATTTCTTGCTTTGTTGACTCTTGGATTTGCCACCAAGACTCCCCAAAGTATTACTGCTCTTCCCTTTTTCCACCCTCAAACTCTTTGTTGTATTTTATTTTTAAAAATAAGTTTATGTGGAAGACTGTCGCCTCAGAGTGACAGGCCCTGGCATTAGCATGTTGACAACAACCACCTGTCCCTGTTCAGAGTATTTCCCTTTTGCTTCTTTCTGCTTTGCCATTATATTGAGAGATGATTACCTAATCTTATCCTTCCATCCTTTTCCCCCCAAGAAATGCCCTACTTCTCTTTAGCCATTTTCTTTTAGTTGGGGGTGGGGGGTTGGCTAGAAGATCAAGACTAAAAGTAAGGAAATAGCAGGGTTATGAGCATCTGTGTCCCAGTCCAAAGCTGAGGAATTAAGAATAAATGCTTGAACTAGCCTTAACTCTAGATTTCACCAGCCATTGAGGTTGTTTTTGTTGTTGCTTTTGATTTTTAAAACATATAGCTTTCTGGCCAGGAGCAGTCAGCCATTTCTAGATTATTTAGAGTAATCGGGAATGGATAGATTGCTCCAGTCCACAGATGAGCTGAATAATATGCAAATCATATACCCATTCATAGCATTTGTTACCATTGCTTTCCTGCTCAGCTGCTGATTGAATTCTGTGTGCTTGTATAAATTATGTCAAAAATTACACTGCACAGTTGAGAAGACAGCTGTTGCTGCAGTGACATGACAGACTGGAACAATGAAGCTTTTGGTTTAAGTCACCCAGGAAAATCCTTCTGAATGGTAATGTGATTGGGTGAGAACTCCTAACCCATACCTCAAGTGGGTAGGAGTTTTTAATCTCCATCTTTCTTTACTCTGAAAGAATTCAAGGCCTAGATCGAGTGCTAGATAATTGACAGTTGGTTAGTACTTAATCTGATGGGCATTTGAAAGAAAGAAAGGATAGTCAGGAAACAGATTTGTCATACAAGTAGCCAAGGATATAATTAGGGTAGACAAGAATAAGACAGAAGTAGGCCAGAGCCCCCGAGGAGGTAATCTGGGCCTGTTGATTTGCAGGTGGAGAAAATGACAGCTTGTCCACAGAGCCAGTTTGTGTCTCCCAGGGGCAGTAGGCATGTAAACTACAGTGACTGTTTTTCAGACCAAAATCAACATGTGAACAAAGAAAACAACAGAATTAGTTGGTGCTGAGATAAGTCCTAAAAAAGCTGGGGCACGTGTTTGCTGTGGTTATAGGTGATATTTAAGACATTCATCAAAATGTGATTTTCTTCTAGCAAAGGAAGTACCATCTACTTGTTGGCTTTTTAATATCTCACTTTTCACTCCATCTTTTCTGTTCATAGTTTACTGAATCATGATCTTGTACGGAATGCTGCCAGAACAGTTGTTTTCTCCCTGCCTACCCACAACTGCTTCTGTAGGAATGTAGGGACCCAGAGGCCAGCTCTGGTTTTAGCCCTCAGCAGAAAGGAAACCAGATGCCTGCCTTGTGTCTCCGGCATTTGTTAGTTCTGAGCAGCTCTCCTGGCCCTTGCACAATTGCAGCCTCAAATGGAAATCTGTCTTTATGGGGCTTTCTCCTCAGAAGAGTTAGTAGCCATGGGCTAAGCACTCTTAAACATCTAGGTCTATGGTACTTGAAGCACATTTTTGCTGTATTTATTTAGTCTTCTTCCAAATCATCTTTCTAATGCTGAATTTCTTTTAGTAATCAATGTAATCAATGTTCAAGGATCTCCCTTTCCATAGGAGGTAGCAGAGCAGAGTTTACCAAGGTCATTGTAGCTGCTTTTTGAGTCCTGCACTGGGCCAGTACCCTCATGTTAGGATTAGCCATTAGGAACATCAGCCCTGATGAAAGCACCCATTTTTAACCTGGAGAGAGCCATATCATTTTTCCTCCCACAGTCCAGTTTTTGTCTGCCCAAGGGAGCATTTGAGCCTGTGGTGGTTCCTTAATACAAGTCTAGGTGGTCCTTGGCTGTCCCCCAGCCATATCTGTGTACTGCTCTTTGTTCGTGACGACAGGTTAGTCCTATGTCCATAGCTTGAACAGTTAGGTTATTCTTAACTCTCTTCATTCTTGTTCTGTGGCTACCCTACAGTCCATTTTCCTGCTGTTCGGGTCAGATCCTAGGGCTTTTTGGAAGGTACTTGGCATTTTCATCATGCCATTTTTTGGATCTGTGTTTAGTCCAGTTCACTGAAAGTACAGTAGGAGTCAGAGGGATCTATCCTGTGTCTGGGCTGGGGAGCAGTTGTCTTTGCCCTTAGGGTTTGAGTTCGAGGGCCTAAAATACTGCCTTCCAATGACATGAGAACCCCAGGCCGGGTTAGGGCATTAGATTTGAAATGTAGAGGTTGTTTCTCACCAGTGAGGTCAAAGGAAAAGCTCATTTTGCATCTGTGATTCCATCCTTTTGGTTTAGGTTTTTAGATGAAAAATTGTAGTGTGGAGGTCTGTACCTTTGTAATCAGATGACCAAGCAAACATACCTGTGGCTAGGTGGAGAGACAAATGGTTTTGATCCAGTGTATTCTAGTTTCATGCTGGCTTTATGGCTAATGATAAAAGTTACATTTTCAAAAACAGAGATGTTACCAGCCTTGCACCCAGTAGTATACGATATGCTCAGAATTCAGTGTCCCCACCCAATTAATAGTGGTGAATTTGTATTGAGCTGTCCACACTGCGGCCATCTTAGTGTGCATCAACATTCATTTTACTCCACAAGCATTTTTTTGACCTTGGGGGTACAAAGTACAAGAAGATACAGTCCCTGACCTCAAAAAACTTTCATACTGATGTGTGATGAACTGACTGTTAATAGTTCAATGTAGTAAATGCTGCAATTGGGTACACATTTCTGTGGGGGGACAGTAGGAGGGTGATGGTTCACAGGGGGTAGACCTGGACCTTGGATGAACTGAGCTAACTGGCCATAGATGGACTACAACAAGGGCTTGTTTTATTCTAGAAAATAAGGATAACTGAAGGTTGGTTAGCAGTGCTGTTGCTTAGAGAGAAAATAACGTGAATGGGGATTGAGAGCCCCTTATTTTGATCCCTGTTATGGGCTCTTTGCCAAAGTATTTAATGGTCTAGTTAATCGTTGCCTGTGGAAAGTATTCTGTGTTGCAAATACAGTTCTGTGGTGTTACATTATCGTGGGTTCTATAACATTTATTCCTCTCGGACATTTTATCAGAGTTGCTCACACCTTTTTCAGTTTCTCATCCCTTTTGGAAAAATTAACATGAGGTTGGCTTTAAGCCTTAAACAGAGGACATACTTTTCAGTGACAAGGGATTTGCTCAAAAGAAGGCTTGGAGGTGCAGGTCTTAACATGTGAGCATCTACTCTGTGCAATGTAGTTTTATTCAGCACTGCAAGGTGGTGATTTCTAGGCAGACGTGTGTCAGTTATGTGAAAACCTCTCCTGGAAGTGCACATACCCTGGCGTTTCAGATTTAAGCAGTCTAGGGAAGTCTAGAGGGAGGCCCAGCCCTGCTAAGAAACAGTCTGACTTTAAGAAGTTTCTTAATTCTGAACTGTGTAACCACAGAGTTGACTAACTTTGGAAGTCAGAATTCCCAGGAATGAAGAGTAATTGTTCTGGAAAGTTAAAATGTGAAGGTTCTGTGGATAGCTTCATAAAACAATTCTAATTTCTTTGTGCTTGCGCTGGATTTCTTGAATTTTAAACTACCTCATCTTGTCTTTTTAGAGTTAGCTTCAGCTTGTCATTGCCACTCTAATATCATGCTTGACTTTGGTTGTTTTCTGGCATGAAATTTTTTTTTATGCTTTGACAGCATGTTCTCTTGCCTTTTCATCCTGATCCTCATTTCATCATCTCATATTGTTGTTCTGTCAGAGAGATGTTTTAAAATAGTTTAAAATCTTGGCTTATGGGAAGAAAGTGATTCTTAATGGTATTTGTCTCTGGGATCAGTAAGAAAAAAAGAGTTAAAACAAGATGGTTGGGGGAGGGGACAGAACCTGCACTGGAGGCAGCTGAGGAGGGAAGAGCCATTAATTAAGACAATTTCAAAGTCAACTGATTGTGATCATTAATGTCACAATAGATCAAAACCTAATTATCACAGCCTAGGTAAGAACCATCAGTATTAATCAGAAAATCTAATAGGAAACTATTATCAAGAAATTAGGCTAAATTGAATGCAATGAACTTTTTATCTTGCCATTCTGTGTGTGTGTGTGTGTGTGTGTGTGTGTGTGTGACAGAGAGAGATGTCCCCTGGCATTGGCAGGTGTGACCCTCAGTTGATCTATGTTCCAGTGGCTAGTTCATCACCCTTTTTGAGGAATTCCAAACAGACTGAACCTGAACAGTCTTTGTCATTTTAATGTCTTGAACGTTATCGTCACCTGGACTTGTCCATTGTGATCAGCATTCAGTGAAAAAAGGTTAATATTTAGGTCTCGGGATAGTTCATCCTTCCTGGAATGAGAGCATCCCTGGTGGACATAATTCTGTGTGTTGGCAAATCATTCTTTGAGCTTCTGATGTATGTAGATGTCGTGCTGCTCTGGCTATTGCGAGGGGGTACAGAGGAAAAGAGGGGCTTTCTGCCTGGAGATTCTTGAAGGAGACCCGAGAAGATAGAGTTTAAATTGTGTCACAGGGATTTTAAAGCTCAAGTCAGTGTGTTGCAGTTTCTGGTAGCTTTAGGATGTGATTCTAAGCTAGGGCTGACTGTGGTTTTAGTTTTTTCCCCCTAGTTTTAGGAGAAGGGTCATAATGATTACTACCAGAATCCAGTTTTAAGTTCAGAGGTGGGGAAGGTGTTTTTTCTTTGAAGCTTGATTTCATCCAAGAGTTAGGCGCCTGTCGGGATATTAAAGAATATTACAAGAGTCTTACAACTAGTTTTAGAGAACACTTCATCCCCTCTCTCTGAATGGAAAACTAGGGGTCACCTTTTATATCCTTATTCTCCAGAACCATTCACGAAGATCCTGCCAACTCCTGCAGTTGGGCTGGCGCAGAAAGGTTGGAAAGATGCTGCCTTGTGGGCATTGAGGGGAGGGACAGGCGGCGGCAAGAGGGTGTCTGGTGGCCAGATCCTGCCGCCTAGCTTAGCCTGGACAGAGTGCCGCGGCCACCATTGCTGGTTGCTAGCCTTGCGCCCCCTCCTCCGACCTTGCAGCTCAGAGCACTACCAAGACCACCACTGGGGACAAAGCTGCTTGCTCGAATGAGGTCTTGTTCTTGGATTTTAGGGCTTAGGAATAGGAGCTACTCAGTATAGAACTTTGGAAAATCAGTATGACTTACTCCCTCACCTCTTATGATAAAGTATTTCTTTACAGAAGAATTCATGCCCTTAATGCTTAAAATGTCATTTTATTTGCAAAACCTCCATTAACACATGATTTTTAGAAGCAGTCTGTATCTCCAATGTTCCTTACATTATGCCAGATAAATCATAGGCCCTCTGTTAATACTCATGGGTTGGTTGAGTTCCTCTAATTTGCAGAGTGACGTGTACCTGCTGACTTCCTTTTGCTTGCACATGCACTCTAAGAAGTAAGGTGCCCTAGGGAGTGAAACATGAATTGAGTGGATGCTGACTATGTGTGCCAACCTCAACTGACTCATAATGGCTGACCTTGGGCAAGTCACTCCTTTCAATGCCTCAGTTCCCCATCTGTCAAATGGGGTTGATGATACTGACCTACCTCACAGGGGTGTTGTGAGGCATTGTAAATCAAAGTTGGTAGAATACTTTAGCCGAAGTCTAAAGTCTAGACCTGACATAGGCTTTAGTCCTCACTGAGCTGTCCCAAGGTTGGAACTCCTAGTGACCTCGGCAAGTTCTCTGCCCCCCACCCCTCATCAAAGCTGCTAGTTCAGATGTTGACAGTGTTTTTGTGAATGTTGGAGTCTTAATAGTCCAGACATAGGATGTTACGGGGGAAGGCACTTAGCATTTTCTATGTCTTGCATCCACGAAGAGAGGCTGTTTCAGACCCAAGAGCATTGGATTAGGGAACTATGAGGCAGGGATGCTACTGCTTGTTTCTTTCTGCAGGTTGGGAATTAAGGTCCCATTCCCCGTGGGATTGGAACAGACTTCAGCTGTCTCAGGAGCAAAGTGAATACAGTGGGCTTAATTTATATCATTGCTTTTATCATGTCCTCCCCCTACCCCCACCAAACTGAGTCATTGCACCCCTTGCCTCCCCATAGGAACAAGCTGGTTCAATAAACATAACCACTTTCTCCTTCCCCTACCAAAAAAGAGCCACCTTGGGAAAATTCTTTTCTAGAGATATGTTTAACACTCTTAAAGCTTCATCCAACTTAACTGTACTCATTTGTCATCTTTTCTCAGTGTCCACAGTCTGAACCTGACTTTGACCTATTTTTCCCTCCGGTTTGGGAAAAGTTTGGACACTTATTCCTATTTGCCCAAATGTGGGCTCAGCCAGCTCCTCTTCCCAACAGGGCTCTTTTTCCTTTACTTCTCCTTGGCCCTAGACGTGTAACCCATTCAAAAGCACAAGGTCCTGGCCCCTTGCTGCAGTCACATTCCGGTTCTCCGTGCTTTGTGGACTTGCTCTGTTCCCCAGCTCTGGCGGCACCAGGCAGTTCTGTGGTGTTCTGGAGGGTGGAGAGAGCACAGTCTCACTAACTGCCAAGTAGCCAGGAGTTGATTTACCCATGGCCCAGCAGCCTTCCCGCCCTTTCCCACAGGATGAGATGTGAGAGAGACTGAGAGGCTGGGCATCTTTGCGTACTCTGTCCCATCCTGAATAGCAAAACACATCACATTTAGTAGCCAGATTTCTAAGTGGAAAAATGGGAAATTGAATTCTCTATGGACCTTTTTGGTTTGTGGGGGAGTTTTGGTTGTGTTTCTTGGTTTTAGTTCAGCCAAACATGTCGGCTTTTCATTTTTTAATTTTTTTAGGATAAGTGATATATATATATGTTCGCCTTTTAAATGTAAATGTTTAAAAGTAGGCAATTTATGTGTTTCCACAACTGACATTGATGCAAACCTCATTCTCTCCCCCTCTTCCACCCTCCTCTTTTCCCTCTTTTCATACTCTTGTATTGGTTCTAATAAATGGTTGCTTTTCAAATATGGATCCTGAGTGGTGGTTTGAAGATGTGGGTCTGACACCCTTCCTTAATTTGGTCCCTGGAATGTCAGCCAGTTGTCACACATGCCTTTCTGGAAGAGCCCGGAGACTTCCAGAACAAGGGCTTTCTTCTAACAATTGCTGGTCTCTGACTTGCCACAGGGTGGCGCAAGCCTGAGGGAGTAAGAGACCATGTTTCCTGTTCCTAGTCTGTTCCTTTAACCTGTTCAGATTGTGCCTTCCTGGTCTCTGCACTCATCTCTGCTGCCAGGGGCTCAGAGAATAAATACTAACCCTCAGTAACCCAGAGACACCAGAAGAGTCAGCTCCTGGTTATTAGAATTTGTGGAAAACCACATTGACAATCTAAATCAGGCTTAAAAATCCCGGTATATGTGAGCTTGCAAATAGAGCTATTTATTATCTTTTCTGATTTGCTTCACAAATACCAAAGAAACTATTTCTCTGACGACCTGTTGATTGTGGGTCAGGAATGTGATGTGTCTGTGTGGGGTGGCCAGGGGGAGCAACTGGAAGTTGGATTCAGAGGAAAATATATAAGTAACTTACTAATTGGTAAAAGCCTGGTGCAGTTTTAAATCTCGGACACAGGTAGAGACTCTCAGAAGAGCAGTGAGGAAGGCAGAGGGGTCCCAGAACATAGACCTGCTCCCACCGAGATAGAACACCCGTGAAGGCTGAGCCCTTTCCCACATCTCTTGTCTGCAATTCTCCCCTCTTATTTTCCCTTCTTGCTGCTGAGTTATGGGGTCTCCCCAGTCTAATCTCGTAAAGTCTTATGAAGACATCTGTAGGTTGGCTGGTTTAATGGTCCATGACCCCATAAACATGGGACAGGAGAGCCATTTGGTCCACTTCAGAGCCAGTCCCTTCTGGACATTATTTATTTCCCACCTCTGAAGCCTGGGACTGTTTGCCCCCTTCCCTTCCCTTTCCTAGTTCTCTCACCCTCACGCCACTTTGTCTCTGCCTAGAGCCTGCGCAAGGCGTGGCTCCAGGGTTTTGACACCCGCGCTCCCACTCCTAAAACAACTGTGTCTCGGTTTTTGTTTCCCTCCAGTGTGTCAGGGGGGACGTCTGCATGGCACTCATTCAGATGAGCTCATCATCGCTCATAACTCTTCTCCCAGTACTGTTGCCTCTCAGTGAGCTGGAGGAGTCTGGAGCCCGGCTGTTTTACCTTCCTTTTGTCTCCACTAAAGGGCTGCAGAGCTAGTGAGATGGATGCAGCACCGGCAGCCTGGGGAAAATGGAGGACCGAGTGTGGGGTCAGTCTGTGCTTAGGTGGGCTGCCACGGGGCATGCGCTCTGTTAGAGTAAGAGGCCCCCCCAAGGCAGCCTCCACCTTTGGAAGGAAGTGGGAGCCCTGGTGTGGAGGGCTGCTGCCCATGAGTGCTTGCAGATGGGAGCCCATTACAGCCTGCGGACATGCCACGCTGCTCCCCAAGCCTTGAGGGTGACCTGTGGAGGGGCATGGGGGCAAGCCAGGCAAAAGCTGGGGTCAGCTGGTGTGAAGAGCCAGCCATACGGGCCTGGGGGGCTCTTCCACTAGCAGGGGTGGGGGAGGTAAAGACTGAGAAAGCTCAGGAACGCTTTCACTCAAAACCCTCCTGCTTGAAGTCAGTGACAGGCTGAAGACACATGCTGGGAGGGGTCTGGTCCTGGGCTCTCTGGTTCCTTGGCCTTTGTTTCCTCCTCCCCTCCCTCAGCTCTTCTGCTTCCCCCACCCCCTCTGCAGCTGTTAACATCTTGCTTTCCAGGTGCCAGCTCCCTCCTCTCTCAGCTTCTGTCTTTATTTGTGTGTCTGTATTTTTTATGGTTTCTCCCCTTTGTGTACTATATCGCCTGTGTTTTTCTCTTTCTTTGTCTTTTTTCTTCTCATTTCTGTTCTCTCCACCGCATGTTCTCTCCACCCCCTTTAAATTTCATAAGCAGCCTCAATTTGAACATTTAATTTCAACCCCATCAAATTATTATCTTTCTTGCAACAATCTGGGACTCTTTACGAGCTCTTTCTACCCCATGCCACCTCTGGAAACAGGTGCATCTCTTTCTGTGTATAATGGGATGCTCCCTCCCAGATGGGGAGAGACGATGCCTCATGCCTTTTCTGAGCAAAGCCTTGTGTGATCATTTGGTTATGAGCCAGGGAGAGAGGAAGAGAGGCTGAGAATTGCGCTGGCTGATAAATCTGGGGGCTGCTGAGATGAAAAGGTTTGGGCTTATCATTGCACCTCTTCCTTTCTTCCCCGTTCCTGCTGCTGCTGTCTTTTGGGGAGGAGGCTGGCGGTGAGCTGAAGGATGGGCCCTGGCTGCTGCAGGTTGCAGCGAGGAAATTCTGCTTCCATGTCTGCAGCAAGGGTGAGGGTGGGAGGAGGTGAGATCAGCAGTGTGGGGGAGGAGGGCAGGTGAACTGAAGCCCTTGGCTGTGCTGTGCACACACAGGATGGACCATACTTTCCCGCTATTTCCAACACCATAAAGCACCTCTGTGCTGCCTGTTCCCCGACTGCCCTGCCCCCGCTGGAACCCTCTGCTACCTTACGTTTCAACTCCCAGAGACCTGTGCCTGATTCTGCCCCTTTTGTCCTGTCATGCAGCCCCCACGTCCAGTAGTCCCCTCCTCTAGTTCCTGTCACCCTGTTCCAGTCTTACCTGCACAAGGAGCAGGGAGGTAGAGGGGAAGGAGCCACCAGGATCCTCCCAGCAGGGGGCAAGGCTCGTCCACCTGTTTCTTGGAAGTGCGGAGGATGGGGAAAATCTCTCTTGCTCTGACACCAGCACACAGGATGCTCCCCTTTTCCATCTTTTCTCTGCCCTTTCTGCCTCTTCCTTTTACTCCTGTTCATATCCTTTCTCAGTACCTTTTCCCCTTTTTTTCTTTTCTCTCCCTTTTTTAATTTCAATGTTTCTAGGAATAGACAGATAATAAGAGGGCTCATGGGAAGGAATTGAGAGGGAAAGAAAAGTACAGATTTTTTTTTTCCTCCTCCCCTTTCTGCTCCTCGGGAATTGGAGCATCTCTCCACCCTCAACCCTCCTGATTCTCTCAGCAATGATGTCTACAACAGGGACTCTTAACCTTGAAAAACCGCTTCTATTTTTAATTGGGTTCTTCACATTTTTGTGTATGAGAGAGACCCTTGTCATCCCCACAAAAGCAGAGTCAGTTCTCTGTGGTATTTTTCTGGTAAAAAATTTCAAGGTGTTCACTTTTGATAATTTCATAACCCTCCTTGAGGTGATGAGACTCTGGGGTGTTGCTGTCCTTATTTCTGTCTGAATTTGTGGCTCCCTTTCAGCATAGGAATATAAACTTCCTTCTAGGAGCGGGGGGTGTCTTGTTGCTCCATTCATCAACCTAAGGGATCATGGGGCAGGTAGAAACTGTTTCCCTGATTCCCTCCTCCACCCCTAAAAGGCAGGCCCAGCCTGCTGATAGAGGGAGGCAGGGAACAGTGGTTGGGTGTATTATCCCCACCTTGCTTTTTTTACTCAAAGCAGAGAAGAGGGTTTCCCGTTTGGATTAGGGAGCTGGGTCCGGTGTGGCTAGGAAAGACACTGCTTGGATAGAGGGTGTGGAAGAGAGAAGGAGGCACAAGGTTGTCCCTGTGAGAAACTGGGAGGATGGAATGAAATGAGGAAGGGTGGGAGATGAGAGGCTTGGAAAAACCGGATGCTGTGCAGGGATGTGTGTGTGCCCCAGCCCAGATGTGAGGACCATGGAAACTCACAGAGGGGCCTGCAGAGCCCTCCGAGGCTGTGGGCACAATGTCGTCTTCACCCAGACACAGACGGCTGGCACTTTACTTCTGAAGAGCTCTGGGCAATGAATCAACTTAGCACTTACCCTTATGTGTTTGGAGTCAGAATAGTCTTTGCTCTGAACCGGATGAGTGCCCTGAAAATTTAAAATATATTTTTGATTACTTCAGGAGGCCCTCTGCAGCATCTTGAATGGCTTCAATCTCTACCCTGGCGTGAGGGACGCAGGGCCTGGAATCCTCCCGTTTTCTGCCCTCCATCCACAGTCCTTCTTCGAGTGTCTCAAGAAGTATAGGGGGAGGGGAGATTGTGGGTTGGCAGTGCAGGGGTCTCACTGGCTGCAGAGAAGATGCCCCATCCCTCACAACTGACCAGCTCTTGCTGTCGCCAAAGGAGAGGAGGCCAGCAGCTCCCCCTCCCTCCCAAAGAAATGGCAGGTTTGTGTGTATATGAGAATTCGGAAATAACTCTCAATATACATTTGTGCTCATATGAATCTATTAAACTCCACTGAGTCCAAGTTGAGTCTAATGGAGGGGAAGCAATGGTCTAGGAAATTCAAGGTAGTAGATAATTCTCGAATCATTTATAAATATGATTGAAAGGTGCTTTGGATGGCACACAGGCTTTGGAAGGTGCTTTGTGGGCTTCTCTGGGCCAAGAGGAAGAAGTTGTTAATAGAGGCAAACGAAGGCAGTTCTCAGCTCTGCACCAGGACAGCCATATGGTTCAGAAGCAGAAAATTGCAGGCAGCGTGTCTGTTCAGGTGGAAAGGCAGGGAGGCTGGAGAGGGCCTCAGGGGCAGCGTGAGATTGGAAGACCAGTCAGCATGTTGGAAGGCCAAAGGCACAAAGAATGGCAGGATGAAGTGTAAATTGAGAGAGGTTAGGAAGCAATAGAAGCTCATAAATGACCTCACTCTAGAATTGGCCAAAGTACCAGCCCAGAACAGCCCTAGCACTGGGAAAAAATCATTAGGTGAAAGTTCAAGTCAGGCTTTGTCTTTCAGAGGCTGTGTGATATTGGGTAAATTAATTACCCCCTCTGGGTATGAATTTCCTGGTGGGGGCAGGGAGGGGAAAGGACTTGCATCAAATACTGAGTAATAATTTCATTTTTCACAAAATATTTTGCCTTTTATTATAATAAAACTGATATAAGGAAAAATTGGAAAGTATAATTCTATCATGTTAATGTAATTAATATATTTTTATCTTTGTGTGCTTGACCGGATTTTGTCCATATGAGATAAATTCTTGTTTTTATGTCGTGTGTACACCATTTTGTATTTTTTTTTCACTTAACATTATAAAATAGTTCCATAGCACTATGTATTCATAACAATCACTATTTTTTTTTAAGATTTTATTTATTTGAGAGAGAGCATGCAAGGGTGCTCAAGCATGAGCAGGGAGTAGGGAAAGAGGGAGAGGGAGACGCAGACTCTCCTCCCCTCCCCCAGCAGGGAGGCCAGGACCCTGGGATCATGACCCCAGCCCAAGGCAGACAGTTAACGACTGAGCCACCCAGGCGCCCCTAAAATTTTATATATTTATTTGTGAGAGAGAGAGAGCACAAACAGGGGGAGCGATGGGCAGAGAGGGAAGCAGACTCCTCACTGAGCAAGGAGCCTGATGTGGGACTCGATCCCAGGACCCTGGGATCCTGACCTGAGCCGAAAGCAGATGCTTAACTGACTGAGCCACCCAGGTGCCCACAATCACTGTTTAAAATGATCATGATCTGTCACGATCAAATAAATACATAAAAATCTGTCAAATAAATAAAAATCTTAAAAAAATAAAAAAAAATAAAATGATCATGAAGGTAGGAGGTATGGATTCTAGCAGGATCCTGGGTCTGCAAGGCCCCCTCCTACCTCTCTGGCTGCTTTATCTCACCCTTCCACACTGAAATAGTTGTGGTTCCAAGGTTTCCCTTCTCAACTCTTGTTCTCATTGCCCTGTTTCCTCCTGAGATAGTTCATCCACTCTCATAATTTTGGCTACTGCTTACAATAAGGCTCATGACCCCCAGATCTGTATCTCTGCACCCCAATTGTTTCTTGTTTCCCCTGTATCCACTTTCCTTCTTTTGCTTCTTTCTGAGGATCCTGGAGAGTTCTCAAAGCCAAGAACTTTACTGATGGGAGTTCCATGTCATCCCTGCCTTCTGGAGCTCATGGTCTAAGACATAGTTGGTGCTTGGGGTGTGGTCATTGCAGACTGTGAGAAGGATGAACAGTGAATAAGGATGCGAACATAATTGAAAGAATGACCTGTGGGGTGCCTGGGTGGCTCAGTTGGTTAAGCCTCTGCTTTTGGCTCAGGTCATGATCCTGGAGTCCAGGGATCAAGCCCCACATTGGGCTCCCTGCTCAGTCGGGAGTCTGCTTTTCCCTCTGACCATCACCCGTTTCATGCTCTCTCTCTGCTCTCTCTCACAAAAAATAAACAAAATCTTCAAAAAAAAAAAAATGACATGGTATGACATCAAGGGAGACTGGATTTGTCTTCATCATCACAAACAGGAGTGAAACTCACCGAGAACACCAACCATAGTTGGCAAGACCTTCACTGCCCAGACTTTTTGGCCACCCCCGGCCTCAGCCCCATAGGCCTTCCTCCTGCCCTCCTGCTTTCGGCATGGGACTGTCCTGGTCTCAGTACCCTTATCACTGAGGCTTTCCCATCAGTGGAATTTGTGCATTATGTCCCTTGAAACACCGGAAGGCTGTTTCTGAGTTTGGGATCTCCAAAAGAGTGGCTCATAAATCATTCAGGCCCTGGTGGGGAAGCACAAAAGACAGAATGGGGGAATTGGAGGAGGGTGATGGAGAGCTCCCCGAGGAGAGCAGGGGAAAGCATTGGAGATGGAGAAAAGAGAGGCTTTCTGGAGGATAAGAAGGAAGAAACTAAGCTTGGAAGAAAGAAGAGGGGAAATGGGAGTGGAAAGGGTGGGTGCGTAAGGTAAGAGGAAAAGGAAAGAAGAAACAGAAAGGTAAGAAAGGTGAGCTATGGGTAGGGAGTGGGGGGGAGGCATCACATGAGGGAGGGGTGCACAACCACCTGGATGCAACCACTACCCATAAAGGGTGATGAGAGTCTTAGCAGGGACAGTTTCAGCAAGTCCTCCTGTCTGGGGGAGTAGGAGGAGAGGGTGAGGCAATCCAGCAGTTCCCAGCCCCGAGGAATGTCAGAATCCCTGACATACACGCATACCCATGGCCTCTTGTAAGCTAACCGAGTTGCTGGTTGTCTCATCCAGAAAATGCCCTTTCGAAGCTCTGTGGGTGGGAGTGGGCTGAAAACGTATATGAATTCCTTCCATGTTGGGCACACTCCTCTCCAGTGTGAAGCTGGATCCAGACTGCATCTCTTGAGGGATAAAGTCAGCGTTAAGAACAGTCTCAGGGGCGCCTAGGGGGCTCAGTTGGTTAAGCCTTCGACTCTCGGTTTCGGCTCATGATCTTGGGCTCCTGGGATCAAGCCCTGCATGGGGCTCTGTGCTCAGAGTGGAGTCTGCTGGTCTCCCTCCCTCTGCTCCTCCCCCTGCTCGCTCTCTAAAATAAATAAATATTAAAAAAAATAAATAAAAGAATGAAGGGTCTTGTCATCAGAGTCAGAGGGACCAATGTTTAATAAGACAAGCATCCAGCAAACTGGCACTTTCCTGCATTGAATGCATTGACACTTCACAACTCAGGAGTTCTGCCCTTTGTGATCTGCCCAGGTGCCCATTGATGAATGGAAGAGACAAGTCTGGAACCCAGGTCTGCCTTCCCCAGAGATCCCCCCTATATCCTGTTCCCAGAGGTTTTGCCTGTGCCCCTCCTCCAACGCTGGCGTGCCTGCTTAAGGCAAGACTGCTCACAATCAAGTGCAAGCTGGGCACTTAAGGGGCCTGGGAGAGCCTGCTGTAAATTGGCCAAGGGAGCACAAAACCCCAAGAAGCAGCAGGAAGCACTGGGGATGGGGGGAGGGGAGGAAGAGGACGTCGAGATGTGCCAGAGAGGGGACAGTAAGAACAGGGGAAGGAGCTGGGGAATCAGGCCTCCGTCAGTTTTCAGGAGATGGCCCAGAAGGGTGGCTTGGCCTCTAGCTATTAGGCAGCCTGCCGTGATCTGGGGGTTTGTGCTGCCCCCTGGTAGCCACTGATGGAAGAGCAGTGAGGACCATTGAGCCCACAAGCAGGTCTGGCCCCCACCCTATGGGAGAAATGTCTTGCCGCCCCGCAGGTTCTTGCAGAATGCATACTGATGAAATTCGAGCCCTGGAAACCCCAGTCCTTTAAAGCTTCTTGGTGTGGGTCACTTAGTGGAGGTGCTCTCCTCCCCAGGGAAATTGGCAAGATGGATCCTCATATCATCTGCCTGCAATGACATATAGTAAGCATTTCATGAACTATTTCATTCAATCATGATGAAGTCCCTATTAAGTGGTCAATAATATTTTCATTATTCCCAGTTGAGGAGAGAGCCTCTGAGAAAGTCGCTTTTCCAAGGTCATGCAGTCCTAGAGTTTAACCCTAAACCTCTTGACTCCTGAGTCCAGTGCTCTCTCCCTGCAACAGCTCTCTACTCGTCCTCCTGGTTTCTCACTTCTCACAGTGTTAGGGGTGCTTGGGCCAAAAAGATGCTGGAGAGGGAGGAGGGACTCACCTGTGGGCTCACAGACATCACGTAAGGGACAGCACTCTGCAAAGCCCGAGTGTCCCTGTACGTGTGCCATATTCCACACATTCAAGAGTGCCTGGGAGAATCGTGAGCTTCATTCATTCATTCCACTCTTCAGTATTTCTGAGCATCTCCTAGGCGCCCGGCTCCGTGCTTGGGAACTGGGAAAATGCAAGGAACCGACACGGTTCCTGTCTTACTGAGGGGGCCCCAGAACCTGGTAGGTGAAACTACCCAAACGTGTATGTGGCAGATGTCATTTAAAGTTTCCAGAGGTGAGAGAACTTAAGATGTCCCCAGAGGAGGGAACGTTTTAGGACATAAGGATGTTTGTCAGCCAAACAATAGGGAGCAGCAGTCCTGGTGGAAACCAGGCTCAGGTAAATGGCAGGTGGATGGAGAGAGCTCTTGGGGAGTTTAGTGGATCTGCGGTTTGGTATAACCAAAGCATAGGCTGTTGTATAACCAAAGCCTGGGGCTGACTACAGAGTAGGTGATAAGGCTACAGCTACAAAGAAGCCGCCAGAACGTGAGGGGTTCTCCTTGGCAAGAGTTAACAATATAAGCTTGCTTCTCCAAACCTAGGGAGTCCACGGAGTTTTAAGCTGTTGACCATGATCAGACCTGTTTTTTAGCAAGGGACCCCTGGAGGCACGACTATCTCAGAGGCTAAACACACCAGTCCTTGCAGGAAAACCTGACCAGAAGCCCCTGGCCAGAGGCATCAGAGAAAGGTGACTTCGTGCAGGAGACAATGACCAGGTCGAGTCCCAGGGAGACGGGGGAACCGGGAGCGGGGTTTCAGGCCGGGAGTGCGGCCCTGCGGGGCACACAAATGCCCAGAAGGTGGCGTGAGCCGGGGGAGGTGTGGAGGGCAGGGCTGCGCCGGCCGCGGCTCCCCGAGCGGTGAGAACCCGCCGGCACCCGGGGCGTGACAGGAGCCGCTCAGGGGCGCGGAGAGAGCGCCCGCCCCTCGTGGGGCCCGCGTGCCCGGAGCCGCCCGCCAAGAATTTATGTCCCACAGCCGGATGCATCTGTGTACAGCTGGGTATGCAAATGTATGCAAATTGACGCTAGGCACGTCAAAGGCTGGGGGAGGGGGCGCAGCATGGCTCATGCTCTTCCGCTCCCCAGAGGGGTTCAGACAGGGTGGGTGGGAGCATCTTCCCCTTCCAGACGGTCCCATCTCAAGATCCTGACGGTCGCTTGTGACGAATATGGGGTCCTCTCCCTGTCCCCTTGGTGACCTTGTGCACCCAGCCTGAGGTGCGGGGAGAGCGGCCCCTGGCAGCGCCGACGCTAGCTGAACCCCGGTGTTGGTGGTGCTTCTCCCGCTTTGAACGGGAAGCAGCCGCTGGGCTGGGGCTGATAATCCCACACCCGCCCAGGGCGTCAGAGCTGTCCCTCTCCACAACGCCAGGGAAGGGGAGGGTCGGAAAGCCTGTCTTCTTTCATCCCTTCTTTGCGATCTGTCCTGTTTCCCATCCGCTTCTAGAGAACTCCTTCCAGACGTCTAACCACAGTCACACTTGCTACTGTTTCTGTTTTTCTTCCCGTGATTTGGAGAGAAGTCTCTATTCTCAAAATCCCAGTTGGGTTTTAAAGGGTGTGGGGCTGGGGTGAAGGATTCCTGGGCACAGGTAGCCGCCGAGCCCTCCCAGGGAACAAGTCTACCGCAGGCTAGACCGAGAAGGGACTGTCATCTCTCTGCTCTAGCCCGCTTTCCTTGCTGGATTTTCCCACGACAGCCACAAGGGGTCTTCCTTGCGCCAAGAATGGGAAATCCAGCGCCTGGCGTGAGCGCAGGCGGGGGCGCCTGGCGCAGTGTCTTCTCTGCGGTCCCCGAGCAACAGACCCGATGGCGTCCGACCACCCCGTCCTACCCCGGGGACTCGACCCAATCGGGGACGGCCTTCAGCTCTCTTACCCCGCGCCACAGACTGGAGAACGGCGCTCCTGGATCCCTGCTTCTTCTTCCGTTAAGGCAAGGGAGGAGCAAGAGGTCTGGGAGTCAAGGGGAGGAACTGGGACCAGACACATAGTAGGCGCTCAATAAATGTTTTTGAGATGAATGAATGTGGCCGTGTCCTGTTTAGTAGCTGGGGGGAGGGACGAGATGACCTAGATGCGGTTGAACAGGATCCTGAGAACAGGAGGGCTCCTCCCTCCCGGGGAAACTGAGGGCATCTATGGGCCCTGGCGCGTGGGACTTGGATATCGGTACAGCTGGGGAGGTACAGTACTGAGATGGGGAAATTGGAAGCGCCGGAGCAGCCAATCAGAAACAACCTTGGACAATGAAAGGCAGGAGAAAAGAACCCAATCCTTAACAGAAGGCCTTGTCGGGATGGGAAAATGGGATATCAGTGCGGGTAAGGGACAGGAGGTATGCATTGCTTAGCTAAGGGAAGGAAAGTTAAAGCACTCACTTTCTTCCGTGAGGACAGAATTTGTTAGGTTTAGCCGCACCTGCAGCCGGAGGAATAGTGGTCAGACACCAAGAAGGACTTCCCGGCTGGAGTCCTACGGGGAATTGTGGTAGTGTAAGGGAATGATAACGTCGTTCTCGGAGTATAGAGACAAATTACCTGAAACCCCTATCAGGGGTGGTGGGGACAGGAGAGAGAATATAGAAAGCTAAAGGTTGGATGCAGGTACTAGAAACCTAGGTGAGGCGACTTCCCCTCCCCCACGGAAGCGGCTGCAGGGATTGAGCTTCCGACCAGGTGCTCTCACTCTGTCCCACCCACCCGGACAGACTCCTGGGTGGCCTCTCCACCCGCCCCCCGCCCGGAGCTTGCTGGGGGCCCATCCCTAGCCGGATGGGGCGAACTGTGTCTGGATGAGTCTCCAGCTGCACGCTGGCAGCACCGACCTCCTCCAAGATTTGCACGTGGGCTCCCACGGCACCTCACCCGCCCGCCCACCACTTTGATGCGCTCAGGGCACCTCCTGAAATGTCCATTCTGCACCCCAAGGAAAGGAGCTCTTTCAGGAGGCTGGAGCTACTTGCGCCGGCGGGACCGGGAGTCCTCTCGCTCCTCTTGTTTCTTTTCCTGGGTGAACCTTCATCTGTGAACGGGGACCACACCTTGATTAGCACATAGTAGGGACATCAAATATAGCCTGGGGTTAGAGGCCTGGTTTTAAGTCTTGCACTTACTAACCGTGTGATCGCGCTTTGAAGCCTCCATTTCCTCATCTGTGAAATGGGGATGTACTGTCGTGTTCCCTTCCCAGGCGGTTGCAAGGAGGACTTTGTGAGGTAATGGAAGTGATAGAGTTTCGTTTCGTGCAAATTGTGAGCAATGGGAGGTCAAGCCACGGAAGACACGGCGTTAAGAGGCATATTCACACACACACATGTTGAGGCTCTTGGAGGTGGTGCTAGGTCCTGGTGACGATCAAATCAAAAGCTGGAGAGGCAACTATTAGCGATGCTAGCTAGACAGGGACCCCAAGAATGAGACGACTGTCTCAGACTGTCCCTGGGGTCCGATTTTCCAGGGCGAGACCCTGGTTTCCTGTGGGATTCTGGACGCGGCCCCAGAAGTCTGGGATGGGAGACCCCACTGTAAGCGTACCGAGTCCCGGCTTCCAGACCCGGCTCCCAGCAGAGGGCGCCCAGGCCCGCATGGCCACCGCCTGAAGCCTTCGCTGGGTTCGGCCCGCTTCCCGCGCGCCCTCTGCTGGCCACCGGGGGCACCGCCGCGCGGCCCTCTACCCCATGGCCACTGTTCGGGCAGGTTTCAGCATATCTGTCCTCCTGGTCACGCTTCCCTGCTGAAGCCCGACGGACACCAGACGTCCGACTCTCCAGCCAGGCCTGACTCTTAATTCGCTCTACCTCAACTATCTGGAGGAGGGTCCAGTTCCATCCCACCCCCTGGAAGTGTGAGTTTATTAAAGTCCCAGTGTTCCTGCTCATCTCCGCACACACGCTGGACAGAAGGCAGTGGGTAGTAAGGAAAATCTTAGCAACCTCATGTTTATAGCCTTTATATGACTTAAGGAGGCTTGAAATCCAAACTGCCCGCTTCCAGCTCTCCCTGGCCACCGCCTGGTCCCAACCTGTCAGCCCTTCAGGATCTCCCAGCCTAGATGTGTTTCAGGCTTCTAACTGGACCCACTGCCTACCTTCTGTCTTCTTCACCTTCCATATTCTTTTTCTAAAACATCAATCAGTGTAGTTCACTCTCCTACTTGAACCTCCAGTAGCCTCCCTTTGCCTGTAAGAAAGGGTCCAGACTCCTGCTCTGGGCCCCTGGGTCCTTAGCAACCTGGCTTCCTATTTCATCAGGTTACCCCCCTTGCCTCCCTGCTCACCGTTCTCCAATCACTTCCTGCTCTTCTGCACCTCTGCACATACTTTCCATTTTCTCTTGACAAATTGCTACTCATTTCTCCAAGCCCAGGTCAAATGTTCCCTCTTCTCTGGGACTTTTTTCTCTGACACCCCCAGGCAGAAAGTTTCTGTGCTCACATGGATTTTATACACACTTCACTTCTGGAAGAGCTGGCGCACAAGAGGGTCGTTCACCAAGCAGACCTAGATTGGACTGCCAGGATGTACAAGGACAAATAAAAACCAGCTCTTGCCCCAGAGGAGCTCAAGTACTTGTGTGTAATTGGGGGGGGGCGAGGTAGGGGAGGGAAACAGACTTGTGAATGCCCCGTGGTAAGTGCCATAAAAAAAGGAGAAACCGTCTCTTGTTTCCGGCCCTGGACCTGGAAAATGGCAGAGATAGCTCCGCCTGTTTACGGACCGACTGGACACCGCAGTCATCTTCCTCCCTCACTGCTGGGGTGGGCTTCTGCTTCCTTTCCCAACCCCAGGAGACCAGCTGTCCCTTCTTTCTCCCTGTTATTTGCTCCCCTCCCCACTGGGAGGGGGGTGCTCCAGACCTGGATTCTGGAGACCCAGATCTAAGTTCTGTGCAGAGCTCTATTTCTCAAGGGCTAGAAACAGCTGGTAGGAGGAGGCTTCTCTCCCCTGCAGAGACCCCTGAGACACCCCACTTATTCTTGGACCCCACCTCAAGTCAGTCCACCCCCACTACAGAACTCACCCCGTCCTTGCTTGTCTAGCCTGGGGCTTGGGGGCAAAATCATAAATTTGGGAGACAAGAGGCGAGATAAAGATCATTTGTTGAAAATGGTGTCATCAATCATTTACTGGAGAGAACACATCCATGAATTCCCCAAACCTGGGTGCTCAGCTACCCACCCCCCCAATCTCCCTGTTGTGGCCCCCCACCCAAAAAAGGATAACCCACCCCACGCCCCAGACTTCCCTGGTCTGGAGCTTGAGGTCTGGAGGGTTGGAGGACTGGAGGGCTGGAGGTTGCCAGGCCAGTCTGTTGCACTCCTTCAGTTGCATTCTCAGAAAGCCCCCAGGCCCTCCCAGCTCCTACCTTGGGAGGGTCTCAGGATGGAGAAGGCCCATCCCCCACCCCTTCCCTGCCCATATTAATGATCACATTTCTAAAAGAGCCTGGAGGGGAGATTCCCAAACTCCTAGTTGCAGAGTTGCAGGCTGAGGATGAACAGATAAATAATGGCTTGCCAAATTAATTAATTATTTTATTAGCCTGAGTAATTATTAATCAGGTCATTAATCACCCAGCTGCGCACTATGAATAGTAATTGCGTGGCAGTAGTGGGGGGCAGCCGTGGTGCATGTTATGGCTCTAGGGTCTGGCAGCATCTGGACCTTCTCCGGGTCCTGGGAAGCTTTGTAAAGGTTTACAGGCCCCATCGTTCGCCCTACCCTCACCCCTATGCTTAGAGATCGGGAATGGAACCGGGTCTACCCTGATCCCTTCACAAGAGGAGGCACTAACTTCATCTTTCTCCTCCTGACTTGCAGGATTCAGACAGCTGCAGGACATGGAGGCAGGGACAGGCACACAGAGGTGGAAGGGAAATGAGAACTTGCACTTGGAAGTGTGTGTACGTGCATGGGGTGAGGAGAGGGTGGACATGGTGGGGGAGACGGAGAGACCGGGGCAAGTCCTAACTGTGCCAGCTGTCCAACATTCTCAGTCTGACTGGTAAGCTGATATAGTGGAACATGCTGGGATTGACTCCAAGTTTCACCTTTGAACCTGATGCTTTGTCATGGTGTAGAGGCCACCAGACAGGGCAGAAGCAGGGGAGGGAGAGACCAGAGGAGGGAGGAGGAAGGACAAGGTAAGAGAGTCAGAAGATAAGAGGGAGGAGGGAAGGATGGACATGGCTCTTGACCTCTGGATTTGGAACCCTGCCAGCTCCAGTGTTCTTCCTTTTTTCTTGCTGGGGCATCTGATGATTCCTTGTGTGTCCTCTTTCTCACACAACCTATCCTAGTCAGGACCTTCTCTCTCCTGACGTTTGGAGTGGGCCCCAGCTTCTGAATCTTTCCCCTTGGCTCTTTTCTGGGACTCTGTCCACTACCCAATGGGCTTGGAGGGAGGGGATATGGGAGGATAAAAGGAAGGTGAAGTGGTGGCAGATTACACTTGCCCTTGACACCAGCAAGTCATTCTGTAAGTATCATTTCCATCTGCTTGCTGTTTATCAACTCATAACCTAGCAAGGGGCCCCTTCAGATAGTAGTAAGCTCTAGTCCCTCATGTTGTCCCTCTCCCCTGGATCAGGTGCTCCCAGGTCCCCTTCCCTTCACCACTCACTTGGGGAGGGGTTGGGGTTTTTAGGCATCCCTCTATTATAGCCCATTTCACTTTCTGTTTATGGTAAATTTCACTCTTTATTTACAGAAGGTCCTGCTTTGTTTATGACCTGCCTGGGGTCAGTTTCATTTTTGTATCTCCAGTCTCTTTCCCATGCGCTGTGTGTTTATTCCTCTGCTTGGGGCCCCTCATTGCAGGCTCTTCCCTAAGACCCCACTCCAAGAGGGCGCAGGGGAAGGGAGGGCCTGGGACCGATTCCCTGGATCCTGCTGCTTGAGGAGATGTCGGGGCTAAGAGAGGGCTCAGGAGGGGAGTGGTGGTGCCTCTGACTCCTGGCCTGACGAGGCTGAACGTAGGGATACCTACTGAGGAAGAGAAGCAAGCTAGAGGGGCGACCTGGCTCCCGAGAAGGCCTTACAGAAGAAGAGGGCTTATGTGCCCAGCGCGCTGGGTTGGGGTGCAGGCTGCTGCGAGAATAGGGATCTCCAGCCTCCTCCAGCCCTGGCCCCTGGAGGGCCTGTCCACGGCACATCCCTGTTCAGTGTATGTTCTCTGCAGAGATCCGGGGGCAGGTCCGGGGTCAGGCACAGGGGCAGCTTCTGACAAGACAGAGCCTGTCCTGAGATAAACACAAACACAGGGCCTGGAACCAGACTCTTGTTTGGAATTCTTGGTGGCTGGGGGGTGGCGGTGTTGGGGAGGGGCCCGTGGGTAGGAAAGGAATTGGAGGGGGAAGGGCAGACCCACTGGAGGGTCTAGGGGCACAGCAAGAGGGGACCACAGCCCTGCAGTCCTTGACATTGCTCGAGGACTTGTTGCTGGTGACTTTGAGCAAAGGCCCAGCTTCCAAAGTCCCCCGAGACAGACCAGCCTTTGCATGAAACCACTCAGTGGTGGGCAGGGGTGGGTGTGAGCAGGGGAAGAGAGATCTGGGGCTTCTCAGCACCTCGGGGTCAGGAAGGGGAATGCAGCCCAGTCTTAGACATAGTTACCAGTCCTTCCTCTTGTCTGACTTGCATGGCTCTGGCTATCAGGGATCGGGTGGGAATGGGGGCTTGGGAGCAGGTGGAGGAAGCAGGCTCCTTGGTCTTCCCTGCAGATTATCCCCAGGAGTTGTTCATCTCAGCCAGGTTCTGAGCATTATCTGGAAAACGCTCCAGGGAACCAGCTCCAGCCCTGCCAGAGTCTTTATCTCGCCTGCAGACAGACTCAGTTAAACTCTTCCCCTCCCCGTGTGTGTCTGTGTGTGTGTGGGGGGGGGCAGCCTCCTTCCACCCCTAGCAGCTCCCCCTTTCCTTATGTCTTTGGGGGCATCGCAGACATTCTTCCTTCTCCATGTCCTCTATTGTCCCCAGTCTTGGTCAGGCTGGGACACTGCTGCAAAGGAGGTGTCTTGTCCCACATTCTTGGAAAGCTGGAGAGAACCTCCAGCCTCCCTGGGCTTCCTCTCCTCTAAGCCTCGGGTTTCTCAGTAGCAGAGGGGAGATGAGTGTGCAGTTCTCCCCATCGCCAGCAGAGGGCAACACACACAAGCCCAGACAGAAGGGTGTGGAGGCTCAGGGGGTCCGAGGTGGCCAAGGCGGAGATGAGAGGTGGGACAGAGGAACCTTGCAGCCTAGGGACTGGTTTGGGGCAGAATTAGCGGAAAGTTTCTAGGATCACTAAATGGGGTGGGAATCTTTAGTTTTTGCCTTACTTACAAACTCTATAGTAGCCAATAACGTTGGCTACAATTGAGGGCTTGCACTTTATAATATGTCAAATTCTCCACAAAAGCACGAGGTCCTATTGTTTTCACTTTACAGAAGGGTGAACTGAGGCTTGGGAAGGTTAAATCATGTTAAGGCATGTGCCCAAGGTCACAAGCAAGGAACTGCCGAACTGGGATTCAGTGGTCCTTGGGAGGTGGCCCCTGCGTGGGGGTTGGCCTCCTCCCCCAGACATGCAGTAAGGAGACTTGAAGGGGCCCTGTGGCGCCCACCCAACCCCCTCTCCTTCCGGCACCCAGCAGGGTTCAAAGGAGGGTTTGGGAGGCTGGGCGGGGGACCCCTGCCCCCACAAGCCTCCCTCAGCCTGGCCAGATGCCTTTGGGGCCTGGAGACAAGAGCTGGAGAATGGGGCTGCCATAAACAGTGTCCGGCCGCACGGTGAGGCTGTAAAACCAGCCTGGCTGCGGCTGGAATGCGGAGGGATCCAGGAAGGATTTTCCGGCCCCCAGGTCTGGCCTGATAGCATCTTTGGGGCCCTGGGGTCAAAGGGGAGCCCGCCTCCCTCTCCTGGCCATCATGCTGTCTCCTTACCCCTTCCCTGCCTCCTCCTCCCCCACCTTTCTATAGCTGTGTCCATGTGTCTCTCCCTTGACTTGGTTGCTCTCGGCCCCTCTGAACCGTTGGTACACCGCCCCCGCCCCGCTGCTCCCCGAGCCCGAGCCCGTTGTCTCTGTAACTCTGAGACTTGTTTGCCTCATCTGTAAAATGGGGAACAGTGCTAGCACCTGTCTTAGAGGATAAATGGTATTTGTAAAGCACTTAAGACAGTGCCTGGCTCATATTAAGTGCTTACCTGTCTATTAATATAATAAAGATGAGTGTGTTTGTTCCAATTTTCTTTCCTGCCCAGGTATCCGGGTGCGCCAGTGGATTTTCTTCTAATTTCTCCTCACAGCCTTCCCCGGCATGTTGGAAGGGAAGCAGCTGAGGGGAAGGGTGGCTCTAAGGACCGGGTACATGCTAGATGTCCCATCAGTCCAGACCCTAAGCCTGGCTCCGCAGGCCAGGCGGCCATCCCTTCTCTAGCCAGCAGGGGGCAGCAGATGCCCGGGCTCTGTGATGCGCGGGGAGGGGTGTTCCCCAGCTACCGGGCCCTGCTGAGGGAAGGGGCCAAGGAGGGCCATGAGGAGGACCCAGTGGTTGTGGGTCTGTGGCAAGGCCAGGTTGATTCCTGGGGCCTTCCCTCCTTTCCCCGTGCCTCTCTGTGTGTGAGGGTGGAGGCGGGGAGGAGCGTATCTTGTCTGTTGCCCATGTTGTGACATGTATGCGCCCGGGCGTGTAGTTTAGAATGTACCAGAACCACCGAATCAGCATGTTATAGCCAGAAGGGACTCCGAGATTGTCTAATGGTCTGATCTCCTTCTTCAGAGGAAGAGTTCGAGGCCCAGAGAGGGCAAGCGACTTGTCTAGTGAGTTTTGTGGCTGAGCCTTGGGACTCCCGCTCTGTTGCTCTTACTAGTGCATTTATGCGTGTTGGCGTGATCTGGGTGTGTGTGCCATTCAAGTCAAAAGCCTGGGCTTGGGGCACCTGGGTGGCTCAGTTGTTAAGGGTGTGCCTTCGGCTCAGGTCATGATCCCAGGGTCCTGGGTTCGAGCCCCACATCGGGCTCTCTGCTCAGCAGGAAGCCTGCTTCTCCCTCTCCCACCTCTCCTGCTTGTGTTCCCTATCTCACCGTGTCTCTGTCAAATAATAAATAAAATCTTAAAAAAAAAAAAAAAGCCTGGGCTTCCGAACAAGTGCGTGCTCAGTTCCTAGCACCCGCGGTTGCCTCTGGGAAGTGGTTCTGTCCTCACTTTCCCTGGCTCCCCTTCTGGAAGGCTCTGCCCTGGCTTTCTTCTTCATGGCCCAGCCAGATGAAGATTGGCCTTCTTCCCTACAATCTGGGTCTCCGGAGATTGAAGCTCTTATAATAACAGTTAAAACATTTGTAGAGTGGTTATTACCCACATGCATCAGATCATTTAATTACAGAATCCTTCAATAACCTTACCAGGGAGGTGCTCTTGACCACTCTCACTTTATACGTGAGGACACAGAGGCACAGAAAGGTCAAAGGCCTTGCCCAAGATCACACAGCGAGCAGGTAATGAGGCTGTCCTGGGGGAGCTCCAGGCACTAAGCACAGGGTATCCTATAGCGGGGAGAGCCCTAGCTACCCCCTCCGCCCACTGCTGCCGGAGGGCTCACCATGGGCCAAGTTCTTCTCACCAGGCACCAGCTTTCATCCTCAGGAGAACCCAGTGAGACAGGTTTGATCACCTCTGCTTTGCAGGGAACAGAAGTACAACGGGTGAGCAGGGGAGCCAAGCCTCCATCTGAGCTCTGGCTGGCTCCATGTGAAACCTACACACTCAGCTATCTGCTGACACACTGCTCTCAAACTTTACATCACCTGAGATCTTATTCAAAGGCAGATGCCGGTCCAGTAGGTCTGGGGCAAGGACTGAGATGCCGCCTTTCTCCAAGCCCCTCCAGGGGCCCGAGGCTGCTGGCCTATGGTACAGACTTAGAGCACTAAGGACCCAAGGCTCCTCCCAGTCTCAGCGTTCCCGGCTTTCTCTGGGCCTCTGTGTCCCCATCTGTAAAAGAGCATCTGTGAGTCAGGATTCTGAGTTCAGAGTCTCTCCATCTTCCCCCCATTACCTTATGCTATCTCTCAGTGCTGGTGGCAAGGTGTCCCAGAGAGGAGGACGGGGAGGGAGTCTTAAAGACCTCCTGGTGTGCCCTGTTTTCTAACAGCTGGGACCCCTGAGGCCCGGGGAGGGTGGGTCTTCTCTCCAAATCACAAAGGACATTTGTGGCAGGCATGGAACCGAAATTCACGTTCCTGATTCCCAGCCAGGTGCTCAGTGCTCTTCCAGAAAGGGCCTTGGGTGTTCTTGGAAATCACAGGGAGTTTGAACTGCTAGGCAGTGGAAGGGCTGGGGGGTCCTGTGAAGGTCTGTGTGAGTTTTTGTTAAGGGCAGTAGCTTCAGGGCGTCTGGGTGGTGGAGTTCGTTAAGGGTCCGTCTCTCGGTTTCAGCTCAGGTGGTGATCTCAGGGTCAAGATCTCAACGTGGTGAGATCCAGCACCACATTGGGCTCCACGCTCAGTGCAAAGTCTGCTTAAGTTTCTCTCTCTCCCTCCCCCTCTGCCCTTAATCGCCATGCACTCTCTCTCAAATAAATAATAATCTTTAAATAAATAAATCTTTTTAAAAAACCAGCTTGCTTCTCCCTCCCCCACTCCCCTTGCTTGGGTTCCCTCTCTCACTGTCTCTCTCTCTCTGTCAAATAAATAAAATCTTAAGAAAAATTAAAAAAAAATTAAAAAGGACAATAGCTTCAAAAGGGAAATTGAGGTACCTGGAAGCAGGTTGCCCTCCTTTCATTAGTGCCATCCCATCAGCCTAGGTTTCTCTCTCCTTCCTTACTCCCTCTCTGCTTCTTACAGTCCTTACTCTCTATCTACTTGCTTTATCCCACCTGTTCCCAGCCTGCCAACACCCAGAGTCACACGTGTGACTTTGAATGGTCATTGACCAATCTTCATGGACAGCTCCACTCTCCCTTTCTCCAGCTCAGTCTTGTCTCCCCATGCTCTGTGCGCTCCAGCAGACCTTCAGCGGGAACAAGTGTCCTGAGGTTGACAGAAGGGGACCTGCTTGTCTGGGAAGGTCTAGAGCAGGATGGTGAGTCCCATCCAGGCTGGGGATGGACCTTCTGCAGAAGCCGGGCTGGAAGGGGGCCCCAGAACTTCATCCCTGCTTTCAGAGGCAATACTCAGGTCGATCTCTCTCCTGGCCTTTGGCAGGGGGTGCAGTGAAGCACCCATAACCCTTGGTATTTTCATGCCACTGACACTGCCTGATCTCTGGAGAGGTTTGCTGACCTCGCATATTTATCTGGAGGACGAGTGGCCCAGCCACGTGTCAAGGCAGCCCCCTAGCAGAACTGGGCCCTGCTGCTCTTAGTCTCTGAGCAAGGCTGAGGCCCTTCTCCTGGCCTTTCCCCACAAACTCTAAAGAAGTTTCTGCCTCCTGGGCAGAGGCCAGGAGGGACTGACCGATGGAGTCATTCATTCTACCAAGTCCTATGGAACTTTTTCCGCGTTGGATGCTGGGATGGACATCACATACTTGGGTTCAACTCAGGTCCTGGTGAAGAAGGGGAAGGAGCCCGTACCTGAGCCCCAGAGTGGAAGGGAGACCTCAGCCACATCAGCGCTGAGAGACAAGGCCAGGAAGAGATTTCCCGGAGCTGGGGACTGAGGAGGTATGGAGAGGGGAGAGGTCCTTCCTGCCTGCACGTGTGGGCTCTAGTGTGTGGGTGGTGACCTGGGCAGGTGACTCTGCTTCTCTGGGCCTCACTTCTTTCCTCTGAAAAGGGGGAGTTTGAGATGAAGTCAGAGTTCTCAGGTGCTGACTCAGAATCACTGGGGTATTGGGGAAGTGGGGGTGCTGGTTAGGATCCAGATTCCCAGGCCCCTCTGATAGAGGAGCTCTGGTATCAGGACCTAGCCCTGTTCCCCAAAGCCTGCCGTGGTTCGGACCGGCAGCCAGTGATGGGTCATGGAGCTTGGAGGCTGGAGCATGTCCTGAGGCTCCTCCTGCCTCCAGCTCTGTTTCACTCATCTGCCTGCAATTGGGAGGAAGCCACTGTGCTTGACTTGTGACAGTTCCAGAAGCTTTGATCCCAGACAGGCACTATCACCCCCATTGTGGGGAGGAAACAGAAGCCCAGCTCTGTTACATGAAACAATCCTGAGCTTTTTAGGTCCCCACTTCAGGTTTGTGACTTCCTTCTCCTCTCTCTGTATTGGTTTCTCTTCTCTCCATGGATAACACTTACCCTTTTCCATCTCCCACCATCTTCCCTTCCTCTTCTCTCTCTTGCTATCATTTCCAGGTTCTGAGCATCTTAAAGAGTTTCACAGAATGTCCTTTTTTCTGGGAAGTCTTCTGTGTCATTTGCCCCAGGTGCCTCCTCCAAGGGGAGTCCAATATTCCCCATTCCTTCCTTATAGATGGGTAGGACAGAGGATCATAAGCATCATCTCTCTGACGGTCACCTGTCTTACCTGACTCCCCCTTGCCTCCTGCTCCCTCCCTCTCATCCATCCCCAATTCAGGTTTCAGAATTGTTTGTTTGCTTTATAACAGAGGCAAAAAGCCAGAATAGGGGTACCTGCTTGGCTCAGTGGGTTAAGCCTCTGCCTTCGGCTCAGGTCATGATCCCAGGGTTCTGGGATCGAGCCTCATATCGGGCTCTCTGCTCCGCAGGGAGCCTGCTTCCTCCTCTCTCTCTGCCTGCCTCTCTGCCTACTTGTGATCTCTGTCTGTCAAGTAAATAAAATCTTAAAAAAAAAAAAAAAGCCAGAATAAACCCCAGGGAGAAATCCTCTCCAGTCCCAGCAGGAAGGACTGAGGTTAGATGCCTGGAAAAACTTCCAAATAGCCAAAGGGAACAGTCCTGGAAGGAGGCTGTGGATTCGGGGAGGTGTGGGGAAGCCTGGTCTCTATCCAGGTTTATGATCCTTTTCCTTTCCCCAGTTCCTCCTCTTCACACATCCCAAGTCCCTATAGGGTGACTCTATACCTGTTCTCAGACCTCTTCATGGATGCTGGGGGAGGGCCCAGTGGTCATGGCTTCCTTAGGGCCCCACTGATGCTGAAGGACAGACTGAGGCACCCTCCTGCTGCAGACTCGCCCATTGTTCCTGCTCTGGGACCTGCGCTCTCACCGTCCCTGACACCCCCAAATCATAGGGGGTCTGCAGGGAGCCATCCTCTCCCTGAAGAAATCTGTGTGTGCATCCTTACATCTGTGGAGCCAGGCTGTGAGAGGCTGTGGTGGGGGTGTGGGCATGCTTGGGGGTCCTCCATGCCCTTGTCCAGGACCTGCAGAGGTCCTTCTGGGCTCTGCCCTGCCCCTCTCCCCCGCCCCTGGAGTCAGCTGCTGGGTGTGATGAGCTCAGGGCTACAGATTGGGGTTCTCTCCAAAGGCGGGGCGCCAGGGGTTGCCTCCACTGGGGCTATGCACCCCCCCCCCACTGCCTCTTACCTTGCTCCCTGGCTGGGAGGGCTGGGGCTGCGCAGCCGAGCTGCCTGTCCTGCCTCCACATGGCCACAAGGGGGCTCCGGGTCCAGGTTTTTCTTTTTTTTCCCCCCGTGGAGCGGCAAGGATTCCCAGCAGCCCCAGAACACTGAGCTTTTCTGGAAGTGTTGGCCATCCTCCTGCAAGTGCCGCTTGAAAGGTCTCTGCCAGGCTGGGATGCCACCAAGAGGGAATGTGGCCTTTGCCCTTCATAGTCCTATTCTAGAAGTACCTCTTTTCTCTGTCAGGAAGTCTTCCCAGTTGTCTACCCTCCATGTTTACTGCTACTGGGGGACAGAGATGGGGCTCAGCGAGCTACTTTATTTATTTATTTATTTATTTATTTATTTTGCATTAGCACTTCTTCTTACACCACCCCCCAACGCTTAAAGTAAAGTATTTATTCTCGTCCCCATTCTCTGACCATTATAGCTCCGATTCTGCTCTGCCATCATACCTGAGGACTGGGTAGATGGCAGCAAGAAAGATGTAAGCTAGACATTAGGAGGGACTTCCTGACAGAAAGGAGGGCATGAGCTTCTGAAGGGTGATGTACACGTACACAGGTCGGTTGCCTGTTTACCTGGGGTGAAGCTCTGGTTCTGTGGGGTTGGGAGAGTCCTCTGCGATCCTTGGTTCTACCTACACTTCCCTAGCCAGGGTTAGAGAGGAGAGAGGGTTGCTGGGTGTATTCACCTGTCACTGTGCATCTCTGAGCTGTGGAGAACCATGGATATTTCTGGGCCTTTGGATTCTGGGGATGAGGGAGAAATCTGTGTGCGCTCTTTCAAAAGAAAACACCTGAGGGGCGCCTGGGCTGGCTCAGTTAAGCGTCTGCCCTTGGCTCAGGTCATTATCTCGGGGTCCTGGGATGGAGCCCCACATCAGGCTCCCTGCTCAGCATGAAGTCTGCTTGTCCCTTTTCCTCTGCCCCTCCCCCTGTTTGTGCTCTGTCTCTCTTCCTCAAGTAAATAAAATATTTTAAAAAGGGGGCGTCTGGGTGGTTCAGTGGGTTAAGCTTCTGCCTTTGGCTCTGGTCATGATCTCAGGGTCCTGGGATTGAGCCCTGTGTTGGGCTCTCTGCTCAGCAGGGAGCCTGCTTCCCCCTCTCTCTCTGCCTGCCTCTCTGCCTACTTGTGATCTATGTCTGTCAAACAAATAAATAAAATCTTTAAAAAAAAATCCTAAAAACAAAACAAAAGCAAACTGAATCCCTCTCCCCTGTTGGTGATCATTGGCCGAGGCAAGGATGAAATAACAGCCATTTTCTGCATCTGCTTAAGTGTGTCTTCAGAACCCTCGTTAAATCTTTAGAATCTTGGATTGAACATCATCAGCCTACTAGACAAAGACTGAGTCGCTGCAGGGACCCTCTCCCTACAGGGGGAAGTGAGACCACAGTCTTGCACTCCTCCATGGGGTGTGGAGGTGACTGGTTCCCTCCAGCCCCTGTACCTCGACTTTCCCAGTCCGATGTGAAATGTTGTCTGCCTCTCTTTCTTGTCTGTCCTCAATACCAAGAGGGCCTTGGGGCTGTGGGAAGAGAAGGGTATGGGACCCAGATTCCATGTCAAGGAGGCAAATGGAGCAGCTCTCTGTCTGGGTGCCTACACCTCAGGGGTGGTGGGGAATAACTCCTACCTCTCAGGTAAATTTTGTGAGGTAGTGTGTGTTAAAAAGCCTCAGGGCACACAGCATGGCAAGGGTTTCTGTTTTCTGCCCCCTCCCCAGCCTTACTTGTTCTTGGAGAAAGAGAGATGCGCCCATTTCCCAGACAGGAAAATAGGGACAGGAGTGTTACTAAGGCCCAAGGCCAGGGTTTCTACTGGGAACACTTGAGAATTGGAAGTTTGGTCTCCCCCCTTCTCCTCCCTCCCTCTTTCCTCTTTGGCCTTCTCTGACTCTTCTCCTTTCTGCCCTTCACTCCATCTCTTTTATTTCTCGTTTGTTCTCCCTTTCTTCCTTCTTCCCCTGCTCCCCTTCAGTTCAGTTCCTCTGTTCCTCTACCTTCCTCTCTTCATTCATTCATTCAGCATGAAGTTAGGTGGAAGGGATTATTTAGAAAACCAAGAGCGGCGCCTGGGTGGCTCAGTGTGTTAAAATAAAGCCTCTGCCTTTGGCTCACATCATAATCCCAGAGTCCTGAGATCGAGCCCTGCATTGGGGCATCAGGCTCTCTGCTCGGCAGGGAGCCTGCTTCCTCCACTCTCTCTCTGCCTGCCTCTCTGCCTGCTTGTGATCTCTGTCAAATAAATAAATAAAATCTTAAAAAAAAAAAAAAAGAAAACCAAGAAATGCCATCCTGCACCCTTGGACAACCTCCTGGGACTCCTCTTGCATATTGCAATTGCATATTTCTGTTTGACCTCCCTAACAGGCTGATGCCTCTGTTCCAGCGGTCTGCATCGGAGAAAGCAAGTGGTAATGAAATTTGGTCCAATTAGACAATGTAGGCTCTGGGGAAAGGGCTGAACTGGACATGGGAGCTCCTGCCTTTGAAGGACTTGCGGTTAGGGAGAGAGGCTGGGCTGTCAGTAGCAGTGTGACAAGTACTGCCTTCAGGGCTTAAATAGGGTGTGTGTGTGGGGGGGGCAGGGAGCCTCAGAGGAATAGCAGGGAAGGCTTCACAGAGAAGGATGAGCTGGAATTTTCCAGTTCATGAGGTGCTGGGAAGAAAGGTAGTCCTGTTAGCAGGATCCCCATGGGCAAAAGTATGTTGCCAAGAAAGGGCAAGGGGAATTCAGGGAACTGCCAGGGATTTTGTGTGGCTGGATCCCAGGGAGACTGTGGGAGACTAAAATCCCAATCTAGAAGTTAAGCAATGATATCTAACGGTTAGCTCATTGGACAACAAGAGGAGTGTTGAACGGGGTCTTGCTCAGGGCCAAATGAACAACAAGGACAGGGTAGGAGAGGGGACATTGAGAAGAGTGGTCTGGGCTCTCGTTTTCTCCCTACTTGCTGCATATATGGCCCTGGGAGACTTACTTAACTGATGCCAGGCCTCTGTTGCCTCATCTAGAAAATGGGGATAGTGATGCATTGTTTACCTGGAGATAAGTAAGACAAAACTGTGTGGATTCTTGAGGTGCCTTCCAGTATTGAGGACAGTGTTACGACCACTCTGGACTGTGTGACCAAGGAAGTCTTCATAGAGGAGGAGGGCTTGGTCCCTGCTCTTAAAGAATGGCTAATGTTGAACTAAACAGAGAAGGGTGGGGAAGGTTGGGGGCAACATGGGGACAAGGTCAGAGGGAGGACAGTACAGAGCTGGTGCATGGGATTGAGATACTGGCTGCAGGGTTGTTGGGGGAGAGTAGGTGACCCTTAGCAGGTGGCCCTTAGCAGGGCCCTTGGCAGAAGGTACATGACAAAGACTCACTGGCCCCAGTGTGGGAACCCCACCTGCCCTCCCACCCACCTTCTCTCTGCCCCCAACCCTCCTAGGGGCCAGACTGAGCCAGAGAGAGCCTGGACTCGGAGGAACAAGGTCTGCAGGATGACTGGGAATAAGGGACATGCAAATGAGATGCAAACAGTATGCAAATGAGCCACTCCCAGCTACACCCCTGCCTGAGGTCTGTTTTGTCTGGGGCGGAGCTAACTAGAGGGAGGGCATGGGGGGAGCAGCAGGCCCTTTCACCTTCCCTGCCTTCACCTTCCTGCTGGTGCTCCTCCTGCTGCATTGGGTAAGCCTGGCCAGGAGTGGGGACACAGTCCTATAGCACTCTTTCGGTTCTGCAGGCCCAGGAGCTATCCCTGCAGCTGGAGCCCTTACCCCTCCTGTCCATCCCTGGTTGACTGGCCTACCTCCTGTGGGAGCCTCTTCAAAGCCCCGGGAAGTGCCTGATCTTACTGAGAGGGTGTGCGAAGGGCAGGTCAGAAAGATGGCTGGAGACAGAAGGGGCTGCTGGGATGGGACTATCCACGGGGCAAGGGAAGGGTAAGGGACAAGGCAAGGAAAGACCTGAAGAGAACAAAAATTCCCAGGAAATGGATAGCCTTGGATCCTGTGAACACAAAGCCCCAGAGATCCTGAGAGACACATTCCAGCAGAGACCCTGACTGACAGACGCAGACAGACAGAGCCGTTCTCATGTGTCCAGCCTGAGACACCCGTGTGTCTGTCAGCTTCCTCTGGCCTGTCTGCCTGTCCCTGGCTGATGGTCCCTTTGTCTGTCTAGCTCTTTGTTTGTTTGTCTCTTTGTTTGCCTGTCTCTCTCTGGGCTTCTCCTTCCTAACCCCCTCTGCTGTCTGTCTGTTTGTCCAGACCTGTCTGTCTGTAATTGCCCTATGCCTTGTCTATCTCTTCAGGGATAGACTCACTGAGGATCGTTCTTACTTTTCTTCCTCCTCTGGAATTTGGGTCTCAATTCCCTCCTTTCTGGGATGGCCCTATCTTCTGCCTCCTATAATGTATATGAGAACCAGGAGCATGGGTGGGTGACCATATTTATGATTGCTCAGGCATTAGAACAAAGGGGTTAATTCATTGGAGAGACAATACTGCTTTCCAACCTTCTAAGGACAAAGCAAGGAGAAAATAATGACTGCAGCATGAGACACAGTGGTTAGATATTCAGAGGGACTTCCCAAAAGGGAGGTGTGGGAAACATTACAACAGGTCAGCTCAAAGATCTAGCAACCACCTTCATAATCTCCTATGGAAGTGCCCCATGGAAGGGAGATGGGCAACATGACCTTCCCAGTCCATATAGTCTAAGAAAATGTCTTTTAACGTTGTAAGGTAGGGGGCTTGCATGAGGTGTCTCTCATACCTATCAATCTCCTACACCAGACACCAGCTACGGAAGTTCCCAGCCTCCTAACCTCCCAGGTGGCTGGGGAGAGGGCCCCAAGGGAAAAGGGTGTGGAGGAAGTGCTATCTGTTTTCCCCACCTCCACCCTATTTCCCACCATCTTTCCAAGCTCAGGACCACCCCCCACCAAATCCATGAGAGATGGCTGCTGGGGACGGAGTGATGTATGTAATGCAGATAAAATGTCAGCAATTCTAAATGGGTCCGGAGATGCAGCCGTGGGGGGGGGGGCAGGGAGAGAGGGCGGAGCAGGGGGGAGAGAGGAAGGGAAAATGAGATGTGGGTCTTCACCAGGGATGGCAGCAGGGGCAGACACCCCCTCCCCCCAGCAAAGGCCAGCAGAGGGGTGGGCCCAGGCGGCAGGAGCCCAAATGAGATTTTGAAGAGGGAGCTGGAGGGTGGGGGGTGGAGGCAAGGAGGAGGCGGGTGGGGGCAGCGGGGCCGGAGCTGCTGATGTATAGCGGTTTCATAACTTCCTCAGTATTAAAGGCAGGTTCATGGGGAGGGCAGCGCCATTAATCACCAGGCTGAATGGGGCTGGGATTTGCTGAGAGACGCGCTTGCTGTCTGCTGCGCCCGCCCGGCTCAGGGCGGGAGGGGGCAGGCAGGGATGCCCCTCCTGAACTAAGGGGTAAGACCCCAGGAACCTATTCTGGGTGTGGGGCAAGTGGGTCCTTGCTGGTCTGGAGGGAGCTGGGAGGAGGCTTGGAGGGGGCTGGGAGGGGGCACTGGGGACCTTGGCAGGAAGAAGGAAAAGGACGAGGAGGGTTGTGGCAGGCGCTTGGGGAAGTGGAGTAGGGGCTGGGGGGAATGATGGGGGCCAGAGGCTGAGGGGGGCCCTGGGGGAGAAAAACTGGGGAGGGAGGATTGTGCATTTGAACATGAAATTGATCACATGTAAATATAATGCAAATAGCATGCAAACGAGCACAGGATTTCTCTGGGTCCACAGCTCAGGCATTCTATTTCTCAGACTGAGAATTGGGGCCAATTTGCATCCAGTTGCATGCCCAATGCCTTGTTTCTTTATTATTAATATTTTCAGAGGAACAGCTCAAGGTCTTAGTTGTCAAGGTGGGGGGCTGTGAGGAAGCCAAGATGAGGCTTGGTGTCCCTCTGGGCTTTTGGCAGAAGGATGGGGTCACCCCCAGGAATGGTAATATCAGGAAAAATGAGAGGCCTGGTGACCCTGAGGGAGCTGAGTGGTCGGAGTCCTGGGTTGTGCCTGAATTGGCGGGGGTCAGAGAGGCAGAAGCTCAGTCGTGAGGCAGAAAGATGGAGAGAGACAGATCTCCATAGCTTTGCAGACAGACTCTGAGCCAGTAAGAGGAGGATGCATCGCATGTCCTTCGTGGTAGGCTTTGTCATCCTCTCTACCAGGTGACGAATGAAACGATGGGTCTGAGGTTCCAAGGGGTAATGATCTTCCTAAGGTTGGACTGCTGGCAACTGCCAAGCCCCCAACTCCAAGTTTCCTTGCAAGTTGAGTGCTCCTTTCAACCCACTGTAGAAGCATCTCTGAATGACATAAACAACAACAAAAAAAGAGCAGATACTCTTGTTTTCAACAGATATTCATTGAGCACCTAAGAGGTACAAGGCAGGGGGCCTATGCCCAGAGAGAGGAGACTGAGTGCTGACCTCTCGGAATGATCTAGCAGGGGCCATAAAGCATTTTAGGAACAGGTGAACGGCTTACCAGTTGGTGACAAGGGTCTCCAGGGAGGTGCAAGAGCGGGAGGATCAGAGAACGCTTCTAAGGGGAGGTAGCATTTGACGTGGGCCTTGGGGAGTGAGAGGAACTTATCCAGTGGCAGCACGTTCTGGGCAAAGGGGACAAAATGGGCCACTGCGCAAAGGCAGGAGAGAAGGAGTCAGTGGTGCTTTCCAGTGCATGCCAGGATGGAGTGTGTGGAGAGGTGTGAGGAAGGTCAGGCTGAGGTGACAATGGGGGATCAGGGTATGAGAGCATGGGGAGGCCAGATCAGGCATGCAGGTGTCACCTGGAGGCCAGCCAGGAGCGCAGAATAGGGCAAATCACTCATTCCATCCTTGATTCAGTCAACAGACATTCCTTGTACACCAGACACGGGCCAGCAGTGCCTAGGTAGTTCAGGAGGCAAAGCCTAGGTGTGCCCCCTCCTTTGGGGTGTCCAATCAGCAGCAGGTGTCCTCATCAGTCGTGGGGACGTGGAGTCTGGCCCTCACAGTGCTACTCTAAGGAGCAGAGGCGCGAGCCCACAGGAAGTACTTAGGGTGGTAGGTGTGAGAGGAGAGCTCAGTCAGGGTTCGTTACTGTCATCATCCTTATCACTGCTCTGAAAGGTATGAAATGGGAGACATAGGCTGAGAGAGGGGTCAGCTGTCCAGTGCGAACCTGGGGAGAGAGGGAGCTGGATAGCATGGGTGGAAGGAGGGGACAGGCTCACAAGGGCTGCGGGGACAAGGGAAGGCAGGCGAGTGACAGAGCCAGAGACAAGAGCAGGGGAAGCGTGGTCTGGGAGCACTGCAGTGGGAGAAGCAAGGCTGGGCGGACTCATCCTTGGTCAAGTGCCCGCTCTCTGCTGGTGCGCTGGGAGTGCAGGGCAGGGTAGGGCCTGGGTGCTGGGCAGGCTGGAAGCCGGTATCTTTGGTTCCCTTCTATGCAGCCCTTCTCCCAGACTCTTGACTCCTCTTTGGCTCCACCTGTGGGAGAGGCTCCTCCCACTTGGCCCCCAGGCCTGCTGGAGGCCTTGGGGATCAGGCCAGGCTCCTTGGCTGGCTGTCCATCTGATATCTGTGTGGTCTCCTCAGGAGAATTGCTCTGGACAACTCGAACACCACTCAGACGGATTGTACAGCCTCCCAGCCCCGACATCTCCCACCACTGCATCAAGCCAAATTACTCGGTGCCCCCCAGCCTGGGGCCTTGGTGAAATCCGATTAGTGAAGAGAGAGCCGTGCTGAGCTGACAGTTCCTCCGATAATTGCTTCCCAAGTAAGCGATGCAAATCAGCCCATCCAGCCTGTCCTGCTCCTCTCCTGGGGACCCAGGTGTCCCAGTCCCAGGACTGGGAGAACACCCGAGTTGGAGAGACTTGGAAGCTGCCACCTGCCTTCAGTTAAGTGGCCATCAATCCGTAAAGCTGGTCTGGGCTGCTGGAAGGGCTGGGGGTGGTGAGGCTGGCCAGGAACCCCGCTGGCTATACATTTCTATCTCTTCTGAGAGACTGTCATGTTGCCTCTCATCTTACCCCTTGGAGAAGTATCCTCTGTACCCATTTGCCAGTGGGGCAGAGGAAGGCAGAGATACAGGAGACACAGGGACAGGGACATGGCTAAATGTGTCCCTGTGGGCAATGGAAGGTTGCATCAGCCGGGCTTTCCTGGTTTCCCGGTTCTCTGGTTCTGGGAGGGAGCGGGGAGCGGGACGTGTGGGACCTGAAGATAGCCTTCTCCCTCTGTGAGTCTCCTCCCCACTGGGCTGGGGAGAAATCAGGGTCCTTTTAAGAGCCTGTTAATACCTCTTTCTTAGTGCTTTTCCTTCCTACATCTTTACCTTGAGTTCTTTCTTTCTCTGACCCTCTCATCCAATTTCCTGCTGATCTTGGAGACCTGAAAAGTACTTCTCTTGTAATCCTAAACTTCCGGCCCCTAGACTTGCCCATATGGCTTTGTGGAAATCTCCAGGGATGTGTTGCCCAGTCTTGTCCTTTGTGTGTGTGTGTGTGTGTGTGTGTGTGTATGTGTGTCTGATGTGGTTCTATGGTCTGGATCTTGGGTTCTCAGACTAGCGTCTGCCTGAGACCCTGACACATGGTTATAACAGCAATAACTAACCTTTAAGGAGCTACTATTCTGAGCTAGGCACTCTACTGAGCACCATGTAACTAAGTCATTTAATTATCACAAAAGAAGAGATGGTTTACAGTGATAATCCCATTTTACGACTGAGCTAACCGAGGCACAGAGAAGTTAAGGAACGTGTCCAAGGTCACTACTAGTAAGTGGCAAAGTTGGATTCAAATCCAGGCCGTCTGAGTCCCAAGACCATGCTCTAAAGGCCTCCACTACGCCATGTCTCCTCTGTTGCTCTTTTAATGTTTACTGGGCTGAGAGAGGGAAAGTGCCCAGCATCATAGTGGAGCTTGGGGATATGGCCACTGAAAGACAAACACCAGAAGCCCTTTGGGGTTCCCTAGGGCAGAGGTGGCAGGAGCTACCAAGGGTCACATCTGGTACTTGGGGAGAGGGAAACATGGCCCTCACCTTTTCCAATCCCCAATATCTATTTTCTGCACCTGAGCCATGCAGCTAGACAACTCTCCTCTCTACTCTGACAGCATGGAAGCAGGGACAGGGTGGAAAAAGATCCTCCTAAGAGCCGCTGAGCCTGGAGTCAGAGCTAGGATCACCAGAGGCCGATAGATGGCGCTCACGGCCCAACACAGCCTCCGGAGCTCTCCGAAACCAAAGGAAAACAAGCCCTCAGGTTAACCCCTTCCTGCCTGGGCTCCCGCCCCAGGAGCAGCCTGGTGGGCAACAGAGGGCCCTGACCCAGGCCCAGCTAGCCCCAAACTGACCCAATTCTCTAGGCTCTGTTCAGGCCACAGGTCTTCTTCTGTTTCTACCCCATAAGTTCTATCCATAAATGACAGTCAGCCAGCTTTTGGAGACTTCCCAGAGGGCCAGGAGCCTGGGACACAGGCAAGACAGGTTGGGAGGGATTCACCCTACCCCAAGTTTCTCCTCTCAGGCCCTACCTCTTGAAAATTTATGGGTCTCTGTTTCTAAGCACCCCCACTGCAGGGTTTCTCACTTCCATCTTCCCTCAGAAGGACCCACCACGTGGGGAGGTGTAGCATGGCCTAGACAGAGAAGACTCCCAGACCCTTCTGGGGTCAGCTGCAGGGACTCACTGTGGGGTTGCCCAAGACTCAGTTTCTCCCTATGTTCAGACCTCCTATTTCTGGGGTTCTGGGATAAATGGGGTTACATAAACAGTTATCTAATTCTCCTGGAAGCTGACATTGGGAGTTAGGGTCCTGGAGGATCTCTGCTTGCCTGCCATGCATTTCCCTCATTACTTTCTTATCAGAAGCAGACTTGGAAAGTGGAGGGGCTGCCATGGTGATAAGCTGGAAGTGGTTGGCAAGCAAGTGGCAGAGGGGTAGGGTGGGCAGGAGGGCTGTCCAAGGGATGATGAAGCCCCTAGAATTTAAGTAATAAGATGATAGCACAGTGTGGGTCCTTGCCCGCCAATTTTTGTTTGGCAACATACAAATGCATAGATCTATGAAGACAGAAGAACCTGAGGGGACAGTCAGTTCTAGAAGCCTGGGATACTCTTATTTCAGACATTCCAGAGAAAGAAGCAGAGACACAGGGTAGATGTACACAGAGGGGGACAGATACACAGATACAGAGAAAAAGCTATACTGGCTCAGTCAGTTAAGCATCAGACTCTTGGTTTTAGCTCAGGTTTTGATCTCAGGGTTGTGAGTTCAAGGCCCATGTTGGGCTTCACACTGGGCATGGAGCCTACTTAAAAAACAAAACAAAACAAAACAAAACCCCCCATAGTTAGAGAGTAAGGGTAGAGATACATTTACATAGGCAGTGAGAGGCAAAGACACAAAAAGGGAAAGAATCTGGCACAACCAAAAGCTCAGGAAATAACAGACTTTGTGAGGTGGATGATTAACTCTGTTTCCAAAGTCTGGCAAAGGTGGGGGTGGTTTCTCACCTTTGGTGTCAGAGGGTTGCTGCTCACATTTCCTTAAAGCCCATGCTGCTTTTGTCTGTTGGTAGAAGGGCAGGGAAAGGTTGGCGAGGGGGTAGCATCCTTGTTTTCTCACCTTTTCCTGTTCTAGGGTCTACTGGTCTTCTTCTTTACCACCTGTAGGGAGACCTTGCTTCTTCCCGATCTCAGGAATGGCTGTGCTGAGATGTGCAGGAGGTGGGACGTATCCAGAAGGCAATCAGCCTTATGGAGTTTCCGGTACAATGAAAACCTTATAGTTAGGACACAGAATATACTGAGATGGAGGACAAGAACACAATTGGGGGTGCCTGGGTGGCTCAGTCTTTGGCCCTCTGCCTTCAGCTCAGGTCCTGGGACCTACCCCACATTGGGCTCTCTGCTCAACGGGGAGTCTGTCTCTCCCTCTCCCTCTGCTGCTCCTCTTGCTTGTGCTCTCTCTCTCTGTCAAATAAATAAACAAAATCTTAAAAAAATAAAGAACATAATTAGGAGTGGACAGCTCTGGACATTGTTTTGGATTGGGGAGTTGGGAGGTAATGGATTATTAGGCGCAGCCATGGGATTAGGAATATTCAGGGAAGTATTTGAGGGGAAGGATTGGGAAGCATGGGAGATTATAGGGGTGGGTAGATTGCATGGCAGAGGAGGGAGAGAAGTCAAATGTGAAAGCCATGGAGAAATAGGCTTGGGCAGTGATGGGAGATAGAAGAGTCTCAAAACCATTAGTAAAGAATTGTTAGGAGATTCCAAAAGTGCCTCTGTGGATGGTTTATTATTTTTTTATTTTTACTTTTATTTAAGATTTTATTTATTTATTTGACAGAGAGAGATCACAAGTAGGCAGAGAGGGCGGGGAAAGCAGGCTCCCCGCTGAGCAGAGAGCTCAGTGCAGGGCTTGATCCCAGAACCCTGGGATCATGACCTGAACCCACGGTAGGGGCTTAACCTGCTGGGCCACCCAGGCGCCCCTCTGTAGATGTTTTAGATACAGTCCTTGGAGGGCTGCAAAAGAGGGATCTCTTATCTGTGGGGCGGCAGGAGGACTAGAAATGGTTTTTTAACCACTGTTAATACTCTCAGGTGAGTTTTGAGATTGGGGATGGTTGAAGTTCTTTGGTTCGCAATCCTGTTCGGAAAAGTCTTGTGGATGAATTTTTGGAAAGGTGTTGCCCTTTAGGGCTACAAACCAGGACCTCCGTGGTCCTTACTGGAACCTGGGCTCCCTGAAAACTTTCTTGTTTTTTTTGCCCTGCTATAAGAGATAAACTACGTGCTTTCCGGCCTCCTCCTTGCCTCTTGCTGTGCTGGCTGCGCGCTCCCCTGCTCCCTCCGTAGCCATGCCTCGCAAAATCGAGGAGATCAAGGACTTCCTGCTCACTACCCGGCGAAAGGACGCCAAATCCGTCAAGATCAAGAAAAATAAGGACAATGTGAAGTTCAAAGTTCGGTGCAGCAGATACCTTTACACCCTGGTCATCACGGACAAGGAGAAGGCAGAGAAACTGAAGCAGTCCCTGCCCCCAGGTTTGGCAGTGAAGGAACTGAAGTGAACCTGGCCCACTGATTTGAACTGTATTAAAGTTTTAAAAATTCTTAAAAAAAAAAAAAAAAAAAAAAAAAAAAGAGAGAGAGAGATAAACTACGTTCCCCAGAGTCACTTAGGGCTAATTTAAGAAGCCTTCCGGGGATCTAAGTATTTCCGGCGGAAGTTGCCGCGGCTACGCCAATCTCTTTCCATAAACAAAGTAGACTACGACTCCCACTGTCCTCCGAGCCCGGGGGCGGGGAAGGGAACCGGAAACCGGATGGAGAGCAGAACCAGGTGAGGGAGTAGGAGCCTGGGAACCTGGGGTCCTGAGGGGCAGGGCTGGGGCTCTCAGGCTTGCGGGGTGGTGTCGGGCGGGGAGTCGGAATGTTTGTGCTTTGGGGACCTTCGCTCTGTCTGGGGCTTGCCCCGGCAGAGAAAGAGTCGAGCCCACGGAACCGGCCCGGAGAGCCTGCGGGGACGTGGTTTTCCCGTCGGGCGGAGCCCGAGGCCGGGCGCGGAGATTTCCTATGGACCCTTAACCGGTGGCCCTCTCAGAACCAGTAGGAGGGATAAGTGGTGTTTAAAAATCCAAGTTCTGGTACTACTGCTGTTAGTTTAAGGATTTGCTGATTGTCCCTGTCGATTCCTAGAGTGCTTCCAAGGGACAGGGGAGTGGATAGTGTCTTTGATTCCTTTTTCACTTCCTGAATTTAGCGTCAGAGACCCAGATGGCCAAACTTATTGCTGGATCACCCTGAGCTTCCTTTGCATTTAGTATGACACTGTAATTTATAATATATCTACGTTTTTTAAGGCTTTGGTTCTTGGTGGCTTTAGATAGGACTTTCAGGTTCCTCCTTAGGGTTCTCATAGTGTATTGTTTAGGAAGTTAAAGCTCAAACCACAGTGTATTACAGTTGTTTATGTGTCCTCTCTCGGTAGTTTATGTGCCTGGCCTACATTTTACTCATTTTGGATTTCTTCCTTGTCCAGAGACGACCACAGTGCCTACCGTGGAAGAGACTCATAAATATTGGGGGAAAAAAAAAAAAAGAGTTAACAGTTGGTGGTAGGTTGGATGGAATTTGTGGTTTTCATTTCAGAGAGAGGAGAGTTAAATGGTTTGCTTAAGAGAAACTTAGAGATAAAACCAGGATTAAAAGTGGAGTTGGGGGGGGGCGCCTGGGTGGCTTAGTGGGTTAAGCCTCTGCCTTCGGCTCAGGTCATGATCCCAGGATCCTGGGATCGAGCCCCGCATCAGGCTTCAGAGAGCCTGCTTTCCCTTCTCTCTCTACCTGCCTCTCTTCCTACTTGTGATCTTTCTCTCTGTCAAATAAATAAATAAAATCTTAAAAAAAAAAAAAAAGTGGAGTTGGGGGGCGCCTGGGTAGCTCAGTGGGTTAAGCCTCTTCCTCCAACTTGGGTCATGGTCTCAGGGTCCTGGGATGGAGCCCCATATCGGCTCTCTGCTCAGCAGGGAACCTACTTCCCCCTTTTTCTCTGCCTGCCTCTCTGCCTACTTGTGATCTCTCCTTCTCTGTCAAATAAAGAAATAAAATCTTAAAAAGAAAAAAAAAGTGGATTTGGTTGACACCCAGACTGTGTCTTTTGCTCTCAGATTAGGTTTGAAACTGGAACGCTGCAAATAAAGCCTTATCTTTTTTTTTTTTTTTTTTTTGTACTCTGCAGCCTTGCTGTCTCCAGCACAGCTCAACCTAAGACTTGAGAGAAGTCTCTGAGCTGGAGCAGCCAGCCCCCTAACATGGGGACTACATGGGGATGTGCACAGCAAGGGCTCCAAAGATATTTGAGTTCTACACAGCTTCCTTCTTGGCTTTTGTTTGAGCCCAGTTGGCCCTGGTTAGCCGTCTGGACAAAACAGTAAAAGACTTTGGGATCAGTCTGGAGAAGGATTTCCTAAGTTTGGCCCTGACATTTTTTCTCTCCCACTTACACTAGGCTAGGGTCCAAGAACAGATTGATGGATCAAGCTGTTCTGTCAACCCTGAGGTCTCATGAGGGAGAAGAACCTTGATCCCTGCCCCATGGGAGGCCCAGACATGATGGAAACACACCCAGAGCCTGGCAAACCCTCGGAAACAGTTGGAGTGCAATGTGGGCAGCTGAGCCTTGAGTGAACTTGGGCTGTAGAAATGGAGAGGAGTCTATCAGGAAAGACTCCTTGGTAGAAGGTCGTTTTATTTATTTATTTATTTGAGGGAGAGCATAAGAGGGGAGAAGATCAGAGGGAGAAGCAGACTCCCCATGGAGCTGGGAGCCCGATGTGGGACTCAGTCCTGGGACTCCGGGATTATGACCTGAGCCAGAGGCAATCGCTTAATCAGCTGAGCCACCCAGGCGCCCCGGTGGAAGGTCATTTTAAAGAGGACTGAAAAAGGTAGGATGGACAGAGTTGAGTGGGTATTTGTTGACTACCTAATAAAAGCTAGGACCTCAAAGATACAGAGGGAAGTTGAACGGGACCTGGCTTCTGATCTCAAGTCTAGGTAGGGAGGCAAGGTGTGAATTCAGGAAGAAGCCACGAACCATGGTGATGGTGCAGTGGTTTGAGCCTTCATCAACCATCACAGTCACCTGAAGAAATTTGTTTAAAATACAGATTCCCAGGTCTCAGTCCAGCCCTACTCCTGTGTGGGATGGGGCTGGGAAGTTTCAGCAGTGCTACAGTGTCCTAAGGAGGGCAGGCTTTACCAGTGGGATCGTTGGAGCTGCATCTTGAAGGATGGCTATGATTTGGGTGTGTGGAGAGGCAGAGGAGTCACAATCCTGATTGGCTCAAGGAGTGTATTTGGTTGGGTTTGAAGAAATGGCATATACAGAGTTTTGGGAGTTGGGGTGGAAAGGCATTTTTGAAAGAGTGAGTGTAAGGCTGGAACACTGGATTTGCATGGGAATTGTGAGGAGGAAGATTAGAAAGAATGGTCTTTGTAGGCTATTGAACTTGCTGGAGTGCTCCCTCTGCCTCCTCCCTGCTTCTTCCTTCTTTCTCTTCTGCTTCTCCACTTCCTTCTTGCCTCCCAACCCTCACTTGTATGTTAAATCTTCCATCTTTTGAATTGCTACTATTGAATGTGTATTACTATTCTGAGTATTTGGATGAGAAAACCTGAGGCTCTGACCATGGTTACATAGCTTGTAAGGGTCTATTCTGAGTCCAGTAATCTTCCTGCACTGAGGATTCTTGAATGTGGGCAAGAAGCTGGGCTGGGCTTGGGGGGTGGGGGTGGGGGTATTGGATTAGCAGGGTGGCTGATTGAACCATCTCAGGCAAGACGAGGTGGGTGGTTGAAAGCATGGCCTTGAGTCAGATAGTTTGGGTTCATATCCCATCTTCATTACTTGCGTGACCCTGGGCAAGTTGCTTGATCTTACTAAGCCTCAGTCTTCTCACCTGTAACATGGGAGCAATAACACTCGCCTCATGGGGTTGTTACAAGGATCAATGAGGTGTACTTGGCACAGAGCAATTGCTCACCACCTGGAAGCAATTGTAATTAGCCTTCTGTAATTAGTCTCTGGGCTCTGGCGGTGCACCTGCATCTCATTCTTCAGCACATTGGTTTCCAGGACACAGCCCATCCTGGTTGAGCTTGTTTTATTAAGGATGACATTAGAGGTGCAGAAAGTTTGCCACTGGTAAATATATATTGAAAACCTCCCATATGCTTGGCATGGCCTAGGAACTAGTGACTCAAGGCTTATATCTGACGGAAAGGAGGTTCGGAGTGGGGGGAATGACGGGTTATTCTCAGCAGGTGACATAGGAAGAGGAGGGATGCTTGAAGTGGGAAGTGGAAGGGCCCTTCACTATCAAGAACTGAGATGAGCTCCGTCAGACCTAGAGGGTGGGGGGTGACTGACAGTCTCTTGTGCTCCCTGGAAAGGTTAGCCCTGGCCAGTCTGGATCCCTCTCACTCTCCGGCTGAAGGCTGATGGAGCCTCTGTGCATCTCTTTTCCAGGTGGCAGTGACATGGCTGTGCCCCAGGCTTCTCCACCGGGGCACCTCCATGAGCCTGCCAGTGCCTTGATGGATCTCCAGCCTTGCCCTCGAAGCTTGGCTGAGAGCTTCCTGGAGGAGGAGCTGCGGCTCAATGCTGAACTGAGCCAGCTACAGTTCTCAGAGCCCGTGGGCATCATCTACAATCCTGTGGAGTACGCGTGGGAACCACACCGCAGCTATGTGACCCGATACTGCCAGGGCTCCAAGGAAGTGCTCTTCCTGGGCATGAACCCCGGACCCTTTGGCATGGCCCAGACTGGGGTAAAGGGTTTGGCTTCCCCTGGATGGGGAGGGGGAGGCTCCTAGGTGGATATTTGGCTGTGGGTGCGGTGGGGGAGGAGCATGTGCCTGGCTGTGGACATGTGTGGGGCCGGGCTCCCTTGACCCCTCCCAGTACACACGCTGGCTCTGTGGTCTCAGACGCTCTCCAGGCCCCGCTGCCCAGAGTTAACCAAGCACATTAATGGTAGTTCCGTTTCCCCTGTGAGCTGTCCACTAATTGCCTCTGCGAGCCCTTCCTTCCGCTGGCCCCATCCTTACCTTGCCGGATCTCCTCTTTGCCTGGAGTGTGGTTAGGGTCTGAGAGGGACCGGGAATACCAGGTCCTCAGGGAGACTGCCTGATGGAGGTGGGTGTGGAAGAGGCGCAGGGCTTTTACCTGCTTCTGTGTCTGAGCTGAGGAGAGGCTCAGAACAGAGCCTGCTCTGGGGGCCTGCCTGCTTTCCTTTCAGACCTTGGGATGAGTGAATGCCCCTCAGTGGGGGTGCTTGGCAGATGGGGGAGGGAACGAGGCTTAAGGGCAGGAGGCTCAATCGCTTTTATTGACCCCAACTGGGGGATGAAAGGTGATCAATGATGATCGATGGAAATGACAGCTTGAGGCTCTGGGCTGAGAGGGCACCCAGAGAGCGCTGGTCAGTCCTGTCCTTGTGCCTCCTCTAACCCTGGCTATCTTTCTGTCTCAGACCATCTGTCTGCCCCAGTACCACCCATCACATCCTGTGGAGGGCCAGATAGTCCCATATACTCTCTGGATGTGGTTCCAAAGGCAAGTGGGGATAGAAGCAAACAGATTCTTCTGCACCACAGTCCACAATAAAAAACTGGAGAAGGATGGGCAAGATCAAACTATAGGGCCAGAATCATCCTTGTCTCAGGCCTTTGGGCGAAAGTGGTGGGGATGGGGGTGGGGTGTCCAGGCTGGAGCCTCATGGTGGGTATGGAGGGGTCAGCTGGTGCAGAACCCAGGTGTCCGATCTTCAGACTGAAACCCTCTTGTCTCTCCCCCCTTCTGGCAGGTGCCCTTTGGGGAAGTGAGTATAGTCCGGGACTGGTTGGGCATTGGGGGACCTGTGTTGACCCCACCCCAAGAGCACCCGAAGCGACCAGTGCTGGGACTGGAGTGCCCTCAGTCAGAGGTGAGCGGTGCCCGGTTCTGGGGCTTTTTCCGGAACCTCTGTGGACAGCCCGAGGTCTTCTTCCGTCGCTGTTTCGTCCACAATCTGTGTCCTTTGCTCTTCTTGACTCCCAGTGGGCGCAACCTCACGCCTGCTGAGCTACCTGCCAGGCAGCGAGAACAGCTTCTTGGGGCCTGTGACGCGGCCCTCTGCCGACAGGTGCAGCTTCTGGGGGTGCGGCTGGTGGTGGGCGTGGGGCGGCTGGCGGAGCAGCGGGCACGGCGGGCTCTGGCAGGCCTGATGCCTGAAGTGCAGGTGGAGGGGCTCCTGCACCCCTCACCTCGGAGCCCCCAGGCCAACAGGGGATGGGAGGCAGCAGCCACGGAGAGACTGAATGAGCTGGGGCTGCTGCCGCTGCTAACAAAGTGAGGGCCCCTGTGGCCCAGCACAGGAGGTTTTCCAGGCCCCCAGGTCATCCCAGGGCGAGCAGAGGACTGTGTGCCCCCTGGACTGGAGCCACAGGCTCCTTCTGGGTTCCCCGGTTGCTGGGACCTGCCGTGGCAGTTTTGACACTACACCCTGCATCCTTCACCTTCTTTGAGCATTGCCACTGCAGTAACCAGCTGCACGGAGGCTTGGTATCTGCAGACTGCTCTACCTCACCGTATCCTGGTGAGCCTCTGGTCAGCTGTGAGTGGCCTGAGCAATGACTTCTGAGGCTGTGTTTGAGAGAAGAGCCTGCCAGGATCCTCACCTGCCCTCTTAGAACAGCTGCCTTCAAGCTGAGCCTTTTCCTCACAGGGACCAGGACAAATGGAGGGCTATGGGTGATACGAGTGAACTTCTTCCGGGAGACGGAAGCTGGATCAGAGAAAGGATTCAGCGTGGCTGAGTGGGGAAGACCAGAAGACTGGCTTTCTTCATCTTGGCCTTGAGACTTCATGACTTTGTCATCTTTATGACTTTGGACCAATTTGATGAACCTCTCCAAGCCTCGGGATCCTCGTCTGTAAAATGGGGCTCCCTGCCGCATGGGGTGGGGTTAAGTGAGATAACACTTGAAAGTGCCTTGCGTCGTGCCTGGCAGGTGGGGGCTCCTGCTTCTTGCTTTTTTGCCTCTTGATTGGGGTGTCACTGTACCACACACTAAAGGGAGAGCTCCCCCACTCCGAAGACCTTGCTGGGTGAGGGGTGGATCCTTGTCCTGCTACAGGTGGACCGATAACTTTATGAAAAACCCAGCCTGTGATTTTTTTCAGTCCGAGCATTAAAAACTCTCAAACTGGGGCACCTAGGTGGCTCAGCCAGCCTTTGGTGCGGTCGTGATCTCTCAGGTCATGATTGCTCAGGGGCCCCACTCAGCAGGGAGTCTGGCTCTCCCTTCTCATATCCCTCTGCCCCTACCCCACTAGCGCACTCTCTCTCAAATAAATAAATAAAATCTTTAAAAGGAAAAAAGGCTCCTAAACCCTTCGTGTGGGTCCTTTTTTTCCCCTCTCCTGCATGTCTGAGATGGAAGGGTTAGTTTAGATTTTCCCTTAACCTCTTCACTGTTTGCAAGGTGTTCTTGTGGGTCTCTAGGGAGATGATGAAAAAAAGAACTCTCCTGGTGTTACCAGAGCTTAAGGGTCTCAGGGGTTTGTCTGCTACTCAGGGCCCTGTGGGGAGCAGGCGATGGGTGGATGGGAGCACGCTATTTCTGTCTAACTCATTTCTTATGTCTGTAGGATGACTGGTTGGTGTGCCCTTTAATAGGGCTGGAAAGGTGACTCAAGTTGGGAATAGAGTAGGTCTTGCAACCTTAATGAGGAACACATGGTTGGATTCTAGCTCCTGGGACAGGCCAGCTTCCAAAATGAAAAAGATTTTTAGTATAGGTGAGCCTGGCTGGCTCAGAGGAGCATGAGACTCATATCAGGGTTGCGAGTTGGAGCCCTATGTTGGGTGTAGAGATTAATTAAAAAAAATACATATATATATAATAAAAATTTTTTTTTTCTTAGTGGAAGTGTCCCCTTTATCATTTATATGATGAAGAATTTAACTGGCTTTTGTCAGTTGATTCCTGCGAGGCAAGTCTCTAAATCCTTGGAATTTCCCAAGTGATAGGAGGGTCTTTGTTATTCACGGAGGGCTCCTCAGACCACACACCCAAGTTTATGCTGAAGTTGACTCTGGCTGAGGCCTATGCCAGAAAGGCCAACCATTAGATTGGCGTTAGATTGGTGGGTTGGGGCTATGAGCCAGGTGATACCAGCTTGAACTGGGGGCTGGAGGTCGAATTCACCATGGGGGTCAGTGATTTCAATCAATAATAGCTATGTAATGAAACCCTGGACACACACTTTGGCGAGCCTCCTGGGTGGTGAATACAATGGGTGTGGGGTGCTCTGTCCCATTTCGGTGGGACAGTTGGGACTAGCGGCTAGGTTTGGAACCCTTTCAGATCCCTGCCTCTTTTTATCTCTTGGGCTGCTTCTGATTGGTATCCTCTGTAACAAAACCATGGTTCTAAGAAAGTGCTTTCCTGAGTTCTGTCATTCGAGTGAATTACCGAACCTGAGGGGATCATGGGAACTCCTGAATTGTAGCCTGGGGACCTCTGAACTTGTAGCTGGCACATGAAGTGAGGGAGGTCTTATTAGGGACAGTCCCCTTAGACCTGTGGAGAGTGTGCTGACTCAGGGGAGTTACCATCGGAATGGCATTGAGACTTCGCACCCCACCCCCCACACACCTTAGACTCCTTTCCTCTCTGCTGTCAGAGCCGTGGTGCTGAGCTGTTCCTGCCCCGTGGTGCAGGGCCCTGGCTGAGACACTGGGCTAGGTGCACAGAGAGGGAAGCCATTGTGCCCCTCTGCATTTAGCCAAGGTGGAGAAGGCTCTCCAGAGGAAGTGGCATTTCCGGTGGCCTTAGAGACTGGGAGTTCGGGAGAACATCGTTATGTTCAAGGGGTGGTGCGTAGATGAGCTGACTTTGCCCGGTTGGGAGGAAAAGTTAGAGAGAGGTAAGTCGGAGCGATCTTCTGAAGGCTCTTGAATGCTGGACCAGTCTTGAGCACTGGAAGTCCATCGGGGAAAGTGAGATGCACAGATCACACACACTTAGAACACCCAACAGACAGGCTGAAGGAACAGGCCACATGGGATGCAGGGTAGGTGCAGTGGGGTCAACAAGGTAACAGGGAGGTGATTATAGGGAAGGTGTCCTGGTGGGACAGCACCATATAGGTGAGAGCCTGGAATTGGGGGCAAGACTCATGAGCTGGGGTAGGGCCGGGCAGTGCACGGGGGCACTAGAACGGTCATGACCAGGGTGGTGGCTTGAAGACTTAGGTGCCGACATAGTCAGTGCTGGATCTGGCTTCTAGTAGAGCTGTCGTCCTTGCTTTTTGGGGTACATCTTGTCCACAAAGGCTGAGTAGGGTCCTGGGCCTGCCTTTTCCTAAGGGCACTATAGTAGTCTGCCAGGGCTGCCCTAACAAAAATACCACAGACTGGTTAGCTTAAACATGCTTCTTTTCTCAGCGTTCTCACTCTTGAGGCTGGGAGTCCAAGATGCAGCTCCCAGAAGGCTTGGTTTCTCCTGAAGCCTCTCTCCTTAGCTTGCAGATGGCGGCTGCCCTCTCACCATGTCTTCCCATGGCCTTTTCTTTGCATGTGTCTCCCTGCTGCCTCTTTTCTTACAAGGACACCAGTCATTGGATTAGGGCTCTACCCTTATGACCTCATTTAACCTCAGTTACCTCTTTATTTCATTATTTATTTATTTGAGAGTATGTGTGAAAGAGCGCACAAGCAGAGGGAGCTGCAGAGGGAGAGGGAAAAGCAGACTCACCGCCGAACAGGGAGCCTGACTAAAGCTCCCATCTCAGGACCCTCAGATCATGACCTGAGCAGAAGGAAGACGCTTAACCGACTGAGCCATCCAGGCACCCCTCAGTTACCTCTTTAAAGACCCTTTCTCCAAATAAATTTGCGGGGGTTAGGATTCTAACATGAATTTGGGGAGACACAATTTGGCTCATAACAGGCATCTCAGGTCATGTCAGTGATTTTCGTGTCCCCAACCTATGTCAGCCTGTAACAAAAGAGGGTACTCAGGAGTACCTTTCTTCCAGTCTAGGTGGGTAGGGTGGTGGAGTGGCTCAGCTACCTGAAAGGGCCACCTGACTGGCTGCCCGTGCCCCCCCAGTTCATTCTAGAACAGTTTTTTTTCAGTGCAGATGAGATGTCTTTAAGGAGGGGAAACTAATTGTTTTCTACTGAGCCAAAGGAACGGAGACTTGAACTGCAACAAAGCAATATTGTGAGAAATATTTTAAAACCAAATTGAAGTGCTTTGGGATTATCTAGAGTTTTGCAGTCTGACAGAGTAGCCACTAGCGGTGTGTGGCGGTTTAAGTTAATGGGGCACCTGGGGGGCTCATTCAGTTAAGCTTCTGACTTTGGCTCAGTCATGATTTCAGGGTCCCCAGGGATCCAGCCGCACATGGGTTCCCTACTCAGCAGGGTTCCCTACTCAGCTCCTCCCTCCCTTCCACTCCTCTCTCACACAAATAAAATCTTAAAAAAAAAAAAGCTTTAAGTTAATGAAGTAAAATTAAAAAATTCAATTCCTCAGTCACTAGCCATATCTCAAGTTCTCAAGAGCCACACATATACCACAGATATGGAACATTCCATCATTGCAGAAAGTTCTCTGGGGCAGCATTGATCAAGAGATCAGTGGCTTACAACCCTGCCCGTGAAATGGAATTCACCTGTAGAGGTTTTAAAAAAAAGGCACGTGTCTGAGTTCCCCTTTAAGAGATTTTGATTTGGGAGGTCTGCAATGCAGCCTCTTATCTCATTTTCCCAAGCGGATGTGCAGCCAAGGTTAAGGCAGGATTGCAGTGGGTGCCTCGACGGCAAGGAGAGGGTCACTTCTACTCCCTTCCCAAGTAGGTAACCCAACACCTGGCACAAAGGAAGGTTTCAGGATGACTCTGCAAGTAATGCATGAATCTGGCTTTGGAGATCTACCCCAGGGTGCCTGTCCCAGTACCACAAGTTGCTTTTGCCCAGTGATGGTGATTGAAATTCTGGTTCAGAGGACTGACAGAGGCTTAGACTGACGGAGGCACACACACACACACACTGCCACATGGACACGTATGCGGTGGTAGAGGCCAAGCTATGCTTGGGTCAGGGTGCTTCTGAGATGGAAGGCTGGACTGTTTTGAGAAAGAAAAAGACTCTTCCTACTCTTTTTTCTTGCTGAAACAGGATGATGTAAAAGAAGATGGAGTCTTGGGTTTGACCACCGTGTGGTCTTTCACTTTCCTTTCCCAATTCAACAAGCATTTATTAATGTGGGCTCTGTGCCAGTCCCCATGCCAGGCTCTGTAGGGAGTGACAGAGGTGAATGCGATGACCTCTGTCATTGTCCTCATGTTGCTCACTGCCCGGTGCTGGGAGATGCAGACATATAATTATAATCAAAAGGAAAATGTGTTGTGAGCAACTTCTAAACACAGTGCTCTGGGCACAGGGACTAAGGAAATGATTAGCCCTCCGAGTGTGGACAGGAGGTTCGAGTGCCTGTGAGGGAGGGCTGTGACTGCAGGTTTCCCGCATCCCTTGCTGTCTTGCTGCCTCTGCCCAGGGGACCCCTGTGGTAGATCTCCAGGAATTTCTCAGCCCCACATGCAAGGGGATAGGAAACAGGATGAGGGGGGAGGCTGGAGACAAGGAATTGGCACCACTCAGGGCTGGGCGTGGCTCTGTGGGAGACTCTAATTTGATCTCTTGTTCCATGAAACTTTGGGATGGAAAACTGCAAGAGGTTGTGTCAGGGGATGTCCAGGTGCTGGAGCAAAAAAGACCAGAACCCAGCCTGAGTATAGCTGGGCAGAGAACATGAGTGGAATGAAGGGAATGGCGGTTGCGGCCCAGCCAGACTGTCTCGACTCTTCAAATATTCTTTTTTTTTTTTTTAATTTTATTTATTTATTTGACAGAGAGAGAGAGAAGGCAGAAGCGGCAGGGAGAAGAAGAAGCGGACTCCCTGCTGAGCTAGGAGCCTGATGAGGGACTGAATCCCAGGACCTTTGGATCATGACCTGAACCAAAGGCAGATGCTTAAGTGACTGAGCCACATAGGTGTCCCTTGACTTTTCAGATATTCTTGTTTAAGAGGATGTAGGCCAGCTATTTTGGTTTCTATTTTTTTCTAATGCCCTAAAGAAGGAAACAATTTCAAGTGAAGTCTGAGACACTGAGGTTAGACACATGGATAAACTTCCCAGCTATGACCATCAGGTGATGCAGAAATAAATTGCTTAAGGGGAAGCTGAATTGCTTTCTTCTTCAGAGGCCTTAATGCCAGCCTGGCCTCAGCCCAAACTTACCAGTCAAGGTTGAATTGTAGTGTATTGGGGGGAAGTTTCTCTCCCTTTTTTCTCTCCCTCTTTCTTTTGACCCTTATTCTGTCCAAAGCAGAACAAAACAACGGCAATAGAATGTTCCTGCATATCTTCTTGGCCCTTCTTCTGCCCCAGATCCTGCTCAAGGATCTCCGCCCCATCTCAGTCTCTAGGCCTGGCTTTCAGAGGGGGTGGCTGAGAGCCCAGAACGGTCCTTCACAGTGGCCTGTGCCAAGTCGGGTTGCCTTTTCCATTTTCATTAATTGAAGCAGCTTGACCCTGATCATTTTAGGCCAGCAATTTCCTGTCTGCTGGTTGGGAGTGTGCAGAGGACATGCTCAGCCGGTCATTCCGTCCTTCCGTCTACCTTGATGGTGCTAACTCCTAGTCCAGGCTGCAAAAATGGGTCTCCTATTGTTAGAGAAGTCCAGCCTCATACACATGCCCAGCTTCACCTCTTGGTATCTCCAACTTCCTGTATTTTTAGGAAGGCCTTCCCAGTATCTACCCTCAAGTCTACCTGTTGTAACTTGGGCTCAGGTTTGTTTGTTTCTTGGATCAATTTTAAGAAATTTGATGACTGATGCAGTTACCTCTCAGGACCCCATCTTGTGATGCTTTCTACTGTGGCCTGAGAGGAGATGTCTCTGGAGGAAGGGTTTGCCTTCCATCCCTGGAAAGACACAGAGTCAAGCGATTAGGGGTGTACTAAGTGAGAGAGTGAATGTGTGTTTGAGGAGGGCCTTACCCCTCTTTGAGGAGAGTTGTGTGTCACCCTGGGAGGTTACTCAGCACTTGTCTTGTTCCTGTGTCACTTACAGTTCCAAGGGGTAGGGTGATGTGTTCCCTCTGGATTGTGGGTTTCCAGTGTATTCTGTACATTTGTGTACTTTTGTGATCCATGGGGTCTTTTTTGTCTTGGCATTTTTTAACCTTCCAGAGGGACACTTGTGTCATTTGGTGTGACCCGTTTTTGCTGCTGTCATGTCTTTGTGTGTCCGTGCTTCCGTGCCTCTTCAGGGGACTTGTTGTGTCTTTCTGAGTGTCCTCTGGCTCCGTTTGTGGCGGGGCGGGGGACGGGAGAGGGAGCCCAGACGCGAAGGGGAGCCGTCGGGGCGGGGAGGGCGGGGGGCGGTGTGGGGAGGGGTGCGCGGCAATCTGTGACTCGGAAAACAGATTTGCGGAGGAGGCGAGCAGCCGGGGCGTGCGGAGCGTGCGGGGCGGGGGCGGGGGCCGCTCTGGCCCCCAGCTCCTCCGCAATCCAATTAAATAACATTTAAATGCATAACCAGCCCGCGCGGCGATGAGGCTGGAGATTGGAGCGGGCGCGGCGGCGGGCCGTGCGGGCGGCGTTTTGTGGAGCTCAGCGATTCTGGCGGCAATTTCCCCGCTCCGCGCGGCTTTTACGAGCCGGCTCCCGGAGCCCGCCCCGCCCCGCTGCGCCCGCCCGCGCCCGCGCCGCCGCCTCCGCTCCCCTCCACCCCCCGCGCCCGCGCCGCCGCCTCCGCTCCCGTCCCCTCCCCCACCCCGTCCCCCGCGCCGGCTCCGCCGCCTTCTGCTCTGTCCGCGCGCGCCGCTCCTATGCGCCGCTCCCCTCGGCTCGCCGCGCCTCTCTTTGTCTGGCTGCTCCGGGCCGCCCGCCCGTTCGCCCTCCGTCCCTCCCTCGCTGGCCGCCGCTGGCTCCCGGCTCTCGCCCCGCCGGGCTGTCTCGGACTCCCCCTCGGCCTCGCGCGCAGTCTGTCTCTCGCTCTGGGTGTCTGACTCCCCGCTGCACCTCGTGTCTCCGGCTCCTGCCTTCTGTCACCTTTTGCTTCTCTCCCGTATTTCTGCCTCGGACTGTGACCCCTTCTTCCTGGCCGATGCCCTCTCACAGCTTCGGTTTCCTTGCCCTGTGGCCTCTGCACCCTCCCACTCGCACAGCCATCCTCTCCAGCTCACTTGCCCTCCCCTCAACTCAAGGGGCCTGTGGCAGGGCCCTGTGGCCTCCCCAGTCCAGTCTCCACCCCTCAGCCTACTTCCACATGGGTGCTTAATGGGGGGTTGGTGACTGGGAGCAGCAAGAAGGGGCAGATGAGGGGAAGAGAGCGTAGGATAAGAAGGGGGGGGGGCCTTGATGGGCCCAGGCCCTACTGGATGGTGGTGGAAATAGGGAGTCACGAGTGAATGACCAGAAGAGATCCCTTCTTCCCTACACCCATTAGGGGTGGGGCAGAAAGGACTGCCACATTTGGCGTCCGGAGGTCCACAGAGTACCAGAAAAAGGTGATGTTATCAAAGTTTTGTGCCCTTCTGAGGGCCAGGGGGAGAATGGGGTCCTTCCTGAGGAACCAGAGAGGGGCTGTTGCCCTCTAAGGAGGAAGACAGAGCAAGCACGACCAGCCATTTTGTTTCTTGGGCGGCACCAGACTGGGTTGTCTCCTCTTCCTCTCCTCTCTCTTTTCTCACCCCTGCTCTGGACTCTCAGCATATGGAGCCTGCCATTTACCAGATGCTATGTGCCCATGCAGATTTCTGGGAGAAGAGGATTCCTGACAAAGGGAGCAGCAATGGCGAAGGCCCTGACGAGAGCACGAGTGGTATGCTGGAGGAACAGCAGTGAGGCTGATGCCGCAGAGGAGAAGGAGTAAGAGAAGAGACTAGGTGATGGGTCTGAGAGCTAAGGGGAGCCAGATCATGTAGGGACAAGGGAGTCACAATCTGGTTATACTTTGCAGAGAGAGCCAAGGAATTGCTGATGGGCCAGATGGGGGGTGTGTGAGAGAGAATGGAGTCAGGGTGAGACCGGGGATCTGGCCTGAGTGACTAAAAGCACGGAGTCACCACCATGAACTGACATGGAGACAACCTCAGGAGGTGCTGGCGTTGGGAGGGGGTCTGTGTGGGCTCTGATAGGTTTGATCTGCCTGTTAAGCATCCCGAGCTGAGGTCTCTGGTGGGCAGATAGATACCCAGGGCTGGAGTTCAATAGGGAAGTGAGTCAGGCTGGAGACGCAAACTTGGGAGTCATCAGTGACACTGAAGGAGATGCCCTGAGGAGTGAACACAGTTAGGAAATAGAGGACATTCAATGACTAAGTCCAAGCATTTCAATATTTAGAAGTTGTGGAGTTGCAAAAAAAAGCAAAACAAAAATTCCCCCCAAATGCTGAGATATCACAGTAAGAAAGATTTGGGGATGGGGTGGGGTGGGCAGCCTGTCACTGGCCTGTATCTAGGTAGTCCCAACTCACTCTCTGGGTGTCGATTTTATTCCCCTCCCAACTCCACACACCAGCCAGACCGGCCACCTCAGCCCACCCCTGCTCAGGGACTGATGAGAGCTGCCGAAGCTCAGCATTCTGATCTCAGAGCTAGGGAAAAAGAATTGGGGTGAGAAAGGACTTGATCTTGGTTTGCCTTTACTGGTTTGCCAATAGGGAAACTGAGGCCCTGAGGACAGTGTCTCATCTAAGGTCCCTGTGTCAGTAGGTGGCCAGGGCTCCTGAGACATAGCTGAGCACTCTCTATACCTCCCCTTGCTGCCTTTTGGATCACGTCTCAGCAACGTGAGTGTAAACATTAGTGTTTACTCAACTAATGTTTACTTAGGGCCCAATTCTGCTATGCAGAACAGCAATGGAGGACTTTTAGGGCCCCAGGAGAAACAGATGATGGAAGTTTTTCCCTCAGGAGCTTGAACTAAGGTCCCCTTACTAATTTTCCCATTCTTTGCCCATCTCTTCACTTTCATTCCTTTTGACTCTCCAGCATGGACTCTCTTCTTCCCCCACTCTATGCCCTAGGTCTTTCTTTCCCTCCAACCCTGCTCCAACACTTTCTTCTAGAAGTATCAGATCACCATGGATTACCCTACCACTACGTAGCTCAGGCCCCACACCTAAGGGTCAGGCATCTTTAGCTCTCTTTCCCTCATCTCTCATACTTAGTCTGTATGCAAGTTCTTTCAGCCTTATCACCAAGTATATCCCACATCTGACCACATCTCCCAGTCTCCACTTGAACAGTCCTAGCGGGACACTCTTTGTCCCATGTGCACTGCTGACTGAAACAGGTCCCTGACAGGCCTCCTGCTTATTCCCCTGCACATTCTCCACACAGCCATCTCTCCCTTGAAGCCCCCACCCCATCTTCTAAGACCATGTGCTTCTTACTAGTCCTGTGCCCTTCAAACCAGTCCACCTGCTCGGTGTGTGACCTCACCTCGCCCCTCTTGGCTCCTGGGGTAAAGGGTGCTAAAGGGGCTGGGGCTGTCTTCCCCCTTCATGAGAGCCCTGAGGACCCTTTTGTGGGAGACCATCCGCCTGCAGTGGGGATGGGGGTGTCGTACTCTCCTAGAGGGGCACTCAATGGAGAGGTTGAGAAGTAAGATGGCGGGTGTCTCTGAGTGGCCGGGAGCATTCAAGGGATTTGTCTGAGACCCACTTTTCCTCATTTCCATCTTCTCTCTTTCTTTCTACTCAGCATTCTCCCTCATTCTCAAAGCGCCTTCCCTTCTGTCTCACCAACTGACTCTTTCTTTGCATTGGGGGATGAGAAGCCTCCCCCAGGAATGTCGGGCTCTTGAGAGATTCTCCTGTTGAAGGCACCCTTGTTCCTGACCCAGGCATCCCTCCCACTCCATCTGGGCTGGAGCAACCAGATGGGGAAACACTGATCTCATCCTCTCTAGCCTGGGCACCTGGGTCTGAATCACTCCCCATTTTATCCCCAGTGCCTAGCACAGCACTTCGCACCCAGTGGGTGCTATTAAATATTTACTGAAAGGATAAAGGAATGACTGAATAGATGTCTTAATCATTCAGCTTCCCTGTTGGGTCCCTGGCCTGGCCTTTCTTGTGTTTCAAACTAGTGCTTTCAAACTTTAATGTGTGCACGAACCATCTGGGGATCTTGTTAAGCTGGAGAATTGGATTGATCAGATCTAGGCTGGGGTCTGGAAGTTTGATTTCTAGCATGTTTCCAGGGATGCTGATGCTGCTGATTCTCAGATCACATTTTGAGTAACAAGGCTCTAAGGGGAGGTGTCTCTCAGATGGAAGGAGCACCCCATCTAAAACTGAAAAAGAGAATGATGAAGATTGGGAAAGACAGAGATAGTGAAAGAGGAGCCAAAGGAAAAAGGAAAGCCACCGCCACTGGTTTAATGGCCCCAAAGCTTCTCAGAAGCCTGCATCCCAACAGCCTCCAGAAGCCCAGAGGCTCTGCAGCATCTCCCACACAGCCTCTGTCTCCTGGGGGCTCCAGCCCTGACTTGGGGGAATGGGGCTCTGGAGACAGCTGCCACCCCATGTCCCTGCCTTTCTTTCTACTTCTGAGAACTCCATGATTCACGGAAAAGAAAGCTGGGCAGAGAACAGGCTTGGAGTTTTTGTTCAATTCCACAAACCATTACCCAGACTGCCTCTCAGCACCAGGCCCACGAGTGAACCAGAGCTGGGAGGCCCAGCTAGTGGCGAGGAAGACAACTTGCATGAGCAAGAGAAGCTAATTTGAATTTGGTCTTGGAGGAAGATGGGGGAGAGCTTTGATGAGCATCTGGGGGCCCCAGGAACTGGTGGAGAGGGCAATCCAGGCCAAATGGGCTGGAAGCACGTAGGTTCAGGACAGGTTCCTTGAGCCATATGGGGACCAGCAGCAGGGAGAGGGTGAGTGACAGGGGAAGGAGAAGCTGTAGGGCCTCTTCTAGGTCTGCACCAAGGGGTTTAATTGACTTTAAATGTCCATCTGAAGAATCAGTACTTTGGTGTGAATGCAGATTTAATCTCTATGCATTAGGGAGCCATGAGATGTGTGTATTGAAAGATATGCTTCCTGGAAAGCTTTTCCTCCTGTTGGTTCCCCTGACCTACCTGGGAGGGACCCATCTCTTTGTGTTGTCATGTTAGTCTGTCTGCACTCACTGGAGGCTCAGTCAGGCTTTGAAGGTGAGAGGGTGGTGCCTGGGTTTGGGAAGAGCTGGGGGTGGTCCCTTCCTCCCCCATTGTGGGGACAAGCTAATTTTGCGATGTGGGAAGTTTTCTGAACTTCTCCCTTAACTCCAGTTCTTTTAAGCAGGAGCCCCTGATGAGGACAAACTGTTTCAGGAAAGGGAGAGGGCGGGAAAGATAAGGTCAGTTTTTCATGGCAGCTGAGGAGGTAACAGCGTGGCTGGTCCATGGTGGTGAACGCTTGGAAAACACCCCCCCCCCCAGGAATGTGCTAAAAAGTCTTTTGTTTCATCAACCACTCACCATGCCCTCAGAGTGTTTCAAGGCTTGGAGTGGGTGTCCCTGGGCATGTCACCCGTGCCATATGCTAGGAGGCTTTCCTGCTTAGGAACCTCCAGTGCTGGCCAGGCCAGGTGTCAGCCTTCCTAAGAACCAACTTGTAAGTTTCACGTGTGTTTCTTGCACAGGAAGAGATAGGTAGATAGATGGGCAGGCAGGGTCTTTGTCCCAAACAGGTGACTCAGGAGTGGGGGGTTGGTGAGAGGGCTGGGAGTGGGGCAAGAAACCTGTCCCAGTGCTGTCATGGACATACCTCAGCCGTTTCTCAGCTCTGGGACAGTGTCCTATGGGCCCTGCCTCTCCCTGGGTCCCAGGACCTCTGACCTTTACATTGCCCCCTGCCCTCGAGCTCCTTCAGCTGAGTCTCCTAGAGCAGTTGTGCCCTGCACATCTCAGGCACAATCTCCACCTTGTAGGGTGACGAGAGAGGTCTGTGTCCTTGGTGTCGATCACAACGTTGCTGTGCAGCACCCAGTAGGTGCTCAATACATGATCGATGAACACATGAAGGAACTTCTCGTGTAGGCAAGGAGGTTTTAGGCCACAACCTGTTTCATTCATTTTCACTGTTAGGGCACTGACTGCTAAATTTAGGTTCCACTGCGTAAGTCTCCATCCTTAGGTTTCCTTTCCCAGAACATTGTCTTACCTCCCCCTTGTTTCTCCTTACTCTTTCATGGGTGTTTTAATGTTCTGTTACATCTGTGTCTGAGATGGTAGATCATCTCAGATCTTTTGGGCAGGAATGTGGGGTGGGAGAAAACAGCATCTCTGAAGATGTTGTCCCATTTCACTTCAGCCACTGGGATTTCTTTTTGGTTGCTACGGCGGATCACCAAACAAAGGGGTTGCTGATCTGCTGCAGTCGCAATAGGTCCTGCTGGTCACAGGGCAGGGTTGGGGGTGTTAATGGTGGTGGGATGCCTAGAGAGCATGCAGAAATCCAGTTTGAAGTTTGGTGAGGAAGCATGATTGGAAGAGGGGAATTGAGGGAGGACAATAGAAGAGGAGAGAATTAGAAAATGGGTGAAGCAAAGAGGAGAGATCAGAGGTGAGGCAAAAGTGGAGGGACATAGGATCTGGGCCTCAGCTTGTCATCTGTAAAATGGGGCTAATAGGGCTGTTGCCAGGAACCAGAGGGTTAACATGGTGAAGTGCTTAACGGGTAGTAAGCCTTATATACTTGCTTGATAATGATAATAACAAATGGGGTAATATTGCCTACATCACAAGGGTTGTTGTGAGACTCAGGGCTTGTAAACACTTTGTAAATAGCAAAGTGCTAATGATTTAGCTACTATTATTAGTATTCCACTCCTGCAGTTCTTTGCACTGCTGATGAGGGGGAGCCTCAGAAGGAGGCATGGACCCCTGGGTTCTGTTCTGTTTTGGGGACAGTTTTCTTCCTCCCCTTCTCGCCTCCTGGTGAGCAGAGTCCAAGCCCCTCACCCTCCCTGCTGCCTCGTCTGCGCTGGGGGGAGAAGGTAGAGGCTGACAGGACGGTTGCAGGAGGGGGGCCAGGAGGAAGCCAAGCTGAAAATGAAAGGGGGAGTGCAGGGTTTGGAGGCGCCTGGAATCACGTTTGCATGACGAGCCCGCAGCAGCTCTGGCTCGCTGCTTTTCCACATAGGGCTCTTCCTCCTTTGTCTCTCAGCCTGGACTCTGGTCTCCTCTCTTCTCCCTTCTCTCCTAGACACTTCTTCTCATTTCTCTTGCCCCTTAGTACTCCCTACAGCCCCCTCCCACACAGCTGACTGCTGCTCTGAGGTTCCATTCATTATCCCTCAGATCCGATCCTACACCCCCTATCTGCCGTCAGTTCCTCTCCCTGTAGCCTCTCCCCCACCAGCTCTTCTGTTACCTCATCTCTGCGCCATTCACTCTTCTCTTTCTGCCTCCACGTCTCCCATCTTACCTGCCTGCTTCTATCTTCCTCTTCCATATTTGTGCTCCCTTTCTCCTTCTTGATGCCCCTGCCCCCACCTCCAGCCTTCACCCCCCATTCCTCTCCCTGTCAGCTTCACTGCTTGGATTTAGGGTTCACTGCGTGGCCCTCATTCACTTGCTAAAATGATAGTAAGAACAAGACTAAAATATAATGAGCACCTCCTACGGACAAGGCACTTTATGTATGAATTTCTGTGTTGTGTAATCCTCTCAATAGCCCTGTGAGGTATTATTATCATCCCCACTTTACAGATGAGGACAGCCAGGTATAGAGAAGTTAAATAAGTTGCTGAAGGTCTCACAGGTGGTAAGTGTTGGAACTTGAATTCAAACCTGACTAGGGAGCTTGTGCTCTTAGCCACAGGAATCAACACTGGCCCTGGGAGACTGTTCTCATGTTCCCACCCAGTGAGCTTCAGAGAGCCCTCTTTCTTTAAAGATTTATTTATTTATTTAATTAAAAAAAATTTTTTTTAAGATTTTATTTATTTATTTGACAGGGAGAGACACAGCAAGAGAGGGAACACAAGCAGGGGGAGTGGGAGAGGGAGAAGCAGATAGCCCGCTGAGCAGAGAGCCCGATGTGGGGCTTGATCCCAGGACCCTGGGATCATGACCAGAGCTGAAGGCAGACACTTAATGACTGAGCCACCCAGGCACCCCTATTTATTTATTTTAGAGAGAAGCAGAGGGGTTTGGGAAAGGCAGAGGGAGAGGAAGAGAATCTCAAGCAGACTTCCTGCTGAGCACGGAGCCCAAGGTGAGGCTCCATCCCAGGAGCCCAAAAACATGACCTGGGCCAAAATCAGGAGCCTGATGCTTAACAGACTAGGCCACCCAGGTGCCCCCTGAGAGCTCTCTCTCTTTAAACAGCATCCTGGCATCCCCGGATTCTTCCAAATGTCATTTGGCCCCTTCTCCTTTCTCTGCACGAGGCCAGATCTAACCTACCTCAAGAGACATGGGGCACCTGGGTGGCTCAGTGGGTTAAGCCTCTGCCTTCAGCTCAGGTCATGGTCTCAGGGTTCGGGGATTGAACCCCTCATCAGACTCTCTGCTCAGTGGGGAGCATGCTTCCCCCTTTCTCTCTGCCTACTGCTCTGCCTACTTGTGATCTCAATGTCTGTCAAATAAATAAAATCTTTAAAAAAAAATGAGTCTATTCCATGTGATGGCACCACTAACAGCCCCTGTCACCTCCTGTCCTCACCATGATGACTGCGAGGCAGCTCCTATTGGCATCCACATTTCACATGTGAGGAAACTGAGGCACAGGGAAGGAAGTACCTTGCCCACAGTCACACAGTTCATAAGTGGCAGAGCCAGGATCGGAGCCCAGGTGTTCGGCTCTAGGAAACCTGCCCGCCTAAGCTGTCACCCTACTTCACCCAGCTCTCGGAAAAGCCAGCTTTGGTCTCCCACCCATTGCTGCCAGCCCAGCTGTTCTGGGAGGTTCTTGTGATCAGCCTCCCCTGGGCTGCCACCCATGTCCATGGGCACTGCCTGCTGTGGTGTTACCTCTGCCAGCAGTACGGACAGCTCTCCAGATCTGATCAGGCCGCAGCCCTAATTGGTGCCTGAGGGGATTTATTGGCTGCTGCCCCCGGGGAGCAGGGACAAGTGTTTTCCTCTCCAGCCCTGCTGCGCCGCTTCCCAGCCTGACAGCTCCCTCGTTCCGGCCCATCGCGGCAGCTGATTTACCTCAGTAGCTGGGGGATTTAGCTGCTGTCCTGGCTCCTACTATAAATCCCCCGGCAAATAACCGAGCTCTGCATCACAGCGGCCAACAGGGGAGCGAGTGGGAGCAGATGGCCGCTTTGGCCATGGGGTATGGAGGGCAGGGACGGCCAGGGAAGGCTCCAAGGCTCTCTTGTCCACCGCTGGCCCCAAGGCCAGGCTGCACCTTGCTCTGGCCCGTGGGGCTCCCCCTTCACTGTTGGAAGCTGTAACTGCTCTGTCCTGCCATCTCCCTACCCTCAGCACCAGCAGGTTCTGGTCGCTGTGGAACCTGATCCCTGCTGTCCCATCTGAAGTCTACTTGCCTGACATCGTGGGAGCGGGACAGATATGCCTATGGTCCCTGGGGTTGACTAGGCTTCAAAGAGTAGAACATTGCTGGGTGTTCTGGGACCCCGTTTCGTGCACATTGGACGCACCCTCCCGAGAGAGCGGCTCAAACCGAAACAGGGAGTGGTAAGAACTTCCCAGTGAGAAGGAGGGAAAGACACCAGGTTGTAGGTGACCTGAGCGGGGGCTGAGTGAGGGAGACCTCCACAAAATAGGCTTGAGTCAAGTTGGGTCAACCCCAAAGGGGAGAGGTACTTTCTAAAAATGAAGGAGGGAGGGTTGTGGGAGCTGTGGTCAGGACCCCCAAACCTTCCACGCCATGGCCCAGACTCAGGAGCACAATATGGCTGCTCAGATGTCCATATTGGCCTGGGATAGGTGGGACTGGTTAGGGTCATCCCTCTATCACTGCCCCTTTTTTCCCTGGCTTCCTTCTGACCCCTCTTTCTCTGATTCCTCCAGTGTCTTTTCCCTGCTGTCCCTGCCTGGTCCCCTCTGCTCCTTCCCATATGCCTTATCTTTCCCATGGCACCATCTCTGTACCCAGAAAGTACGTCTGTCACTTGACTGACCAGGGTTGGGCTGAAGCTTGGGGCTCCAGTTCCACTCCCTGGAGCCCCTCTCAGCCTGGAGCCTGTCCCCGGTGTCCATGCCATTTTGTTCTTCTACTCCTCATCCATCTTCGCTGTCCCCCTCCCTGCCCCCCTGCCATGGCTGCCTCCGCCTGGGAGATTACAGACACTGAATCAGCAGCCAGCTTCAGCGTTCTGCTGACAGGGGACTTTCTGCCTCTGAGGGCTCCTTGGTGGGATCAGGGCCCCTCCTGGAGCCTGGGGACTTGGGGTGAGGGGAGGAAGGGCTGGGGAGAACAGTGGGTGGAGAGGGAGAGGTGAAGGGCTGAAGGTAAAGGAAAGAGGAAAAATAGAGAGATGAAGGGAGAGGTGGAAAGAGGAGCCATCTGGGAGGAGAAAATACAGGAGAGATGAAAACCTAGTAAGGGAGGTGGAAAGAGAAGCAGAGGGTGGGGAAGTGGGTGAGAGGGTGAAAGGGGGAGGAGTGGAGGGTGTGGCAGTTCCATGGGGGTGAGCTCCATCTACTAGCCCACAAGACCGACCCTGCTCCACTCTCTCCCCTCCCGAGCACCCACCCAGGCAGGCCCCTTGGAGGCCCAAGTTCACTGGGACTAGGCTGCAGGGTGCAGGCTGGAACCCACCGGCCCTGGGTCTGGGGCTCTGCCTTGCGCCTCCCTCTCTCTCTCTCACGTGGTGGTTTGTACTTCATCTTGTTTGTGGGGCGGCTGGGCCTGCTCTCGGGGTTTAATGATCTGTGCCATTATTTATAGCTTTGCGCGCCGAGAAACACACTGAATTTATCGCTTGCTTCTATAAATAACCCTGGCAAACGGGTGCCCAGGGAGGAGGGCGGGAAGGGGAGGGAGAAGTGAAGAAAGGAGAGGTGCGGGGTAGGGCAGGGGAGGTCTCTGTGGACTGTGTCCCCAAAATGGGGTGACATGTGGGCTCAAGGACAGCAGAGGCTGGCAAGACTGTTGAAGTGTGGGTGTGTGTCTGAGGGCAAGTTAGGATAAACAGGGCAGTGTGTGCCCCAGTGAGGAGGAGTGTGATTGTCTGTATGTTTCTGAGGGTGTGTGTGAGTTGACTGTGTGTGCGTGTTTGTGTTTGTCCCTGGTGCCGTGTTGGTGGCAGTGAGGTTGAAAAAGCCCCAGGCAGCCCCAAGGAATGGCTGCTCTGTCAATGGGTGTCCAATGGGCTGAGAGGCAGCAGCGACTAGAATCAGGCCCCTTTCTCTCGGCTTGAGGCGACAGGAAAAGACGACAAAGAAACTGTTTTTCCCAGAGAGGCAGCAGAAGGAAGAACGGAGGCCTAGGAAGCAGGCTGTGTGGTGGTCCATGTCAGGCTGGGCCAGTAGTGTCCACTAGGGTCCCAGCTCCAAGGTCCAGAGCTTCCAGGCCTCTTGGGCTTGGTTGAGTGGAGAGGTGGGGGTGGGGGAAGGTGTGCATTTGACTGCAGCCCTCCTCCAAGGACCTGCTGGGAAGCCTGATCCAGGGTGGGGGTGATCCCCTCCACCCCACCCCAGGCCCGCCCACCCTCCAGGCAGATCCAAGTGCCAGAGCTGTGGTCGGCTGATTGCGCAGCTGTGCCTGCCCCTGGCCTTCACTCTGACCGTGGACTCACTACCGCCCCTCCAGGACAACCCAGGAGGGATTTGGGGGAATGAGGGCCCTGGCACTGCTCAGCTAGAGGGCAGCGGTCCTGGCCCCACCATCCCTGCCAGCCAGCAGTCCCCTTCTGCTCAGCAGTGCCACAGACTCAGCTCCAGCAGCGATTAGCTCCGGGAGGCGCTCTGCATCTCTAATGAGAACATTTGCATATATAACGAAGAAACTTCACAGGTGTTGAAGAAGCTGCCCCTCCTCTTTTCTCCTGCCAGCTGCCACCCTGACCTATGGTTCTTAGGGTATGTGTATGTGGGGGTGTTCCTGCCCCTCAGTTGCAAGATGCAAGGAGGGGGTCCCAGGCACAGGCAAGTGGTGGGGTTCCCCTCTTTGGTCAGAAACAGCCCAGGTGAGAGCCCCTTGTGTCAGTGTGTTTGGTACAACTGCATGTGTACACGCGTGAGCTTCTGCGCGTGCACACACACACACACACACACACACACACAGAAGGAAGGTCAAGGTCAACGTGCCCATCTCTGCCCAAGTGTACTGCAGCTTGTGGTTAATTTACCCAGGTCAATGCAAGTGTGCAGAACACGTCCCAGGCTGCGCCCCCACGAGACGCGCCAGGCACGGGGCTGCCAGCACACACTCCTTCACACCCTGGCACCAAAGCAGGCAATTAGAGGAAAACGCACCTGCACCAACACTTCCATTCAAACACGGTCCCCTCCCTCCCTCCCTCTTTTCCTTTCTCTTCTGGAACCTTAACCTTCCCGCAGGGTTTCTCATGGAGTCACCAGCCCTTATTCAGGCCAGACCTCAACTCCCTCTTCCGCGATCCCACCCCCACTCGCTCCTTCAAACCTATTAAGCACACAAGAGGCCATTTTCCTTTAAACAAAATGAGTCCGAAGGGCCCATGCACCCTAGAGAAGTGGCATTGAAAGGAGAGAGGGAATGGCAAGGTGAGGGCTACTGGTGGGCCGTAGGTTAGGAGCTGGGGGCGTCTGGGGAGGACCAGAGACTGGGGGCTAAAGTCACCACAA